>NC_134648.1:41320717-41620717 GCF_030463565.1 Pelecanus crispus | reverse complement strand
ACACCTAATGCACAGCAGGAGTACCTTCAGAATATGCTTCATCTGTCAAGAATTATGGACATCTTGAGAGCTTGAAAGCTAAGGCATTTAGTTCACCTTTCTTTAGCACAGGTAGCTTTAAGAGACTGATCACCAGATTTATAGACTGGGCAATCAAGTGTGAATACATTTAGGTATTTATGTCCATTTTTTAATGAAGGGCTTGATGGAAAAAATAGAGATTGCCAGTCTCTAAAAGTAGATTCCAATGGTAGAATCCACAGTCTTCACATAAGATTAGAAGATCTCAGTATAATGTTTGGGAGGTGGTATGTACTTCAGAATAATCTTATCTAAATGGTCTAAATGGTTTTAAAAATCTGCCAGCTGGATTTGTCTAGTATGAAATGGTGCATTTCCCTTCCCAAGGCTTCCATATCTTAGTAAGGAAAATTTCTACATGCTTTTTTTCTATATGAAATACCTTCTATGGTTCAGGAAGTCAAGATTCATAGCTCTCTGAACCTAGAAATGAAGGCAGTAGGAAAAGCATTGTACTTGTTTCTCCAAGGAAAATTAATCTGTTTAACAGTGATGCAGTCAAACTTGCACTGCATATTCCTCTACCACATTCAACAGAGTTTCTGTTCCTAAGAGAGACTGTGAAGAACCAGCTTGCGTGTCTCTGCACCTGCCAAGCCCTCCATTTTGAAGCATCGCAAATACACTAATTTTATAGAAATTTGAATATTTTGATTCAGATCTATGGTATTCTTTCAAGCAGAATGAGTTACATTGTTGGAACCAATTATATAGAATCATAGAATCATAGAATGCTTTGGGTTGGAAGGGACCTTTAGAGATCATCTAGCCCACCCCCCCTGGAGTGAGCAGGGACAACTTTAACTAGATTGGGTTATGCATGAGTTTCTCTTATTGTGGTGACTTCCACATTAATATATTCTATCCTAACGTAAGAACATTTTTAACACTATAACTAGGATGGGGAAAAATAACTGAAGTAATGTTGTTAGGCTGGTATAACTTTGGCGCATAATCAAAGTTTATATAATTGTTGTAAAATTAGTGTTTTGGTTCCTAAGTCAGGGGAGGTGCTTTTAAACTATTTTCTAATGTATTCCCTTTTCTTCACATTTTACATCAATTTTCTCAAATCTATGCAATTCTGCTTCATCTTGGTCTTTTATTCCAACTATGATTTCCCCACAAAAAGTTGCTTGGGACTGAGTGCCTTGCAGTTCTCAATACCTTGGTAAATATGGCAAGTGCTCTAGCATCTGGCACCTGGTATGTTTCTGAGTGATTCAGTCCAGCCTACTCTAAGAGAACATTCACTTTCATGATTGCTTCAGTCTCAGCTTCTACAGTTGTGCCCTCATTGTCTGCAGTTAGTCACAGTGAAATTCTTTCTCATCAAAACCAATTTTTGGTCTTTTTATTAGATCTACATTTTTATTCAGCTTGGTATTCCACATATTTTAGGAAAACAGTACACTAAACCCTTAACATTCACCCTAAACAAATGTCCATCCGTATACACTGTGAAATTCTGTATATTAGAAATTATGGTTTTGCTGACTTTCAAGACAATAATCAGGTTAATTCCTGTAGTTTAATTACTCTCTGCACAGAAAGAACAGAGGTTTTCCATGCTTTCTTAAGTTATGCATCCTTGTTTCATACCCAGATTAGAAACCAACTCTTAGATGAATGATTACCCTATTTTTTGGGTACTCAGACGTTGGTCACAAAAATATTGGATGAGCTTGACTGCAACTGACTTTATGGGTCAGGTTCTGTGTTATGAAAATTAAATTAACAGTACTTTAGAAAACAATAACAGCAACATCCCTACATTTAGTTCAACCTGCTTATGATACAGAATTCATTATTTTATGTGCCATATGTAATAACAGTACTAATACAAAATGATGATTTTGGGGACTAACTCTATAACTAGTCATGCACAGAAATCAGCTCCAGGCCTATCAGAGCTAATACTCACAAACTACATACTGTATTTTGCTATTTAGAGCTACCCAGGTATTTATATTATGGTTCAAATTAACCCTACTATTAAATAGCCAGTTTAACCTAGCTCAGCATCTAAGTGTTATTTTGCTTCTCCAAAGGCCAATTATTATTGAGCAGTTTAAAATAGTAATGTAACTTTACAAGAGTGAACTGCATATGACCTTACTGTAGACATATGGTCAGAATAATAAAAAATTAAATATTAAAAAGAAAATATTTTTAACATGCAGCTGTTTCTCTTCAATCTTTTCCATTCAGTAATTTCCCCCCACACCATTTGCAGTATGTTAAATCTCATTAATAAACCATAAGTATAATGTTAACTTGGCATCCTTATCTCCTGTAGAAAACATGAAAATTAGGAAAAACAAAGCTACAGACTAAAGCAAAAGCTTTTCAGCTGGCACCATATGAAAGTATACCAAACTCTGTGGCAAGATCCCAACAGACAGATCTTTTGGGAATATTTCTGATATGTTACTCCACCTTAAAAATGTAACTAAAAGATTGTTGGAATTCATCTTTGATTATATTCTTAAATAAAATATTTTAAACAAGGGTATGACTTTTACACATATTTTCTTTCAGCTGATATTCTCTTTCTAACTGCTGCAGGAGACTATTGGCACTGTGCACCACAGGTAGAAATATGTCAAAAAGTAAGTTAAGTATCATAGAGTATAAATAAGTTGCCTGCCTAGGAGGGGAGCTAAGGTGTTATTAACAGTCTATCTGTTCAATAAAGTATACATACATAAGTTATAAGAATTCTGTCAAGGGTACCAAAAATCTTTGTAATTGTATCTTTATCTCTAAGTTGCAATAACAGTCTATTGTACAACAGAATTTGTAGAGATATATCTTCAATCTCAAGGATAAAGACATTGTTTGGCCTTCAAAACAATACCCTCAATCAATATTGCCCTTGTACAGAAACTTCTTTTCATGACTTAGCAAGCTATTTATGATATATAATTCCTTATCTGTATATCTGAGCTACATTTTCACCGGTCCTCAAGAAGGTAAAGAAAATAAAGCACACTGATACTGTTAACTTTTCATAAAGTACAATGTTGAGGGTTGCACATAGAAAAAAATGGACAGCTCTGTTATTACTAAAGTTATATGTGAAAAGAGCACCTATATCACCGAAAAAGATCTAGGGTGGGATTTAAGCTCAGGGTGTAGGTTTCCTTTAAAATCTGTCAAGAGTAATGTGAATTTATGCAACATAGTTCATCCTGCCCTAAGGTATGCAATTAAAGTACTTCTAAAAGTGCTTATCTCTCTCTATTCACTATAAATGGGAAATTTGTAGGCTAATTTACATGCAGACGACTATTAGAAGTCTAAAGTTAGGTGAAATTAATTCCAGACCTCCCATCTAGATCTGTCTATCCATATATACACACTCATACATAAGTTCTCTCTTCCACTGTGTGATGAAGGCACACACAGTGAGTTTCCCAGAAAGTATCCTGGAGAGTGTGTGGTATGAAAAACTAGAAAGCAGTTAAAGCTGGTATGTATGTAGGGACAGTGGAGAACAATCATGTAGAATATCAGTAGGGTGAACTGAATATCAAGAGTGAGACTGAGATAGGTTTGGGATCCTGAATAGGAAGTGTGAGGACTGGAGTTTCTATTTCAGCAGGAGAAAGAGGCTTCAGACCTGGGCCAGTGAGGAGAGGGAGATAATTTATTTTTCTTATATTGCCTGTGAGGATGTATTGGGTTTGCATGGCAAGGTTTCGGGAGTGGGGGGGGCTGCAGGAGTGGCTTCCATGAGAAGCTACTAGAAGCTTCCCCTATGTCCGATAGAGCCAATGCCAGCCGGCTCCAAGATGGATCTTCTGCTCGCCAAGGCTGAGCTAATCAGCAACAGTGGTAGCACCTCTGTGGTAATATGTTTAAGAACAGGAAAAAAAAAAATCCCTGCAAACTGGAGCTGGAGAGAGGAGTGAGAATATGTGAGAGGAATGACTATGCACACACAAAAGTCAGTGAAGAAGGAGAGGGAGGAGGTGCTCCAGGCACCGGAGCAGGAATTCCCCTGCAGCCCATGGTGAAGACCATGGTGAGGCAGGCTGTTCCCCTGCAGCCCATAGAGGTCCATGGTAGGGCAGATATCCACCTGTAGCCTGTAGAAGACCCCACAGTGGAGCAGGCTGTGACCCCATTGGAAGCCTGTGCTAGAGCAGGCTCCTGGCAGGACCTATGGACATGTGGACACAGAGAATCCCACGCTGGAGCAGGTTTCCTGGCAGGAGTTGTGACCCCATGGGGAACCCATGCTGGAGCAGTCTGTTCCTGAAGGACTGCACCCTGTGGAAGGGACCCACACTGGAGCAGTCTGTGAAGATTTATAGCCCATCATGTTGGAAAAGTTCATGGAGGACTGTGTCCTGTAGGAGGGACCTCACACTGGAGCAGGGGAAGAGTATGAGACGTCCTCCCCTTGAGGAGGAAGGAGCGGCAGAGACAACACGTGATGAACTGACTGCAACCCCCATTCCCCATCCCCCTGTGCCTCTCGGGCGGAAGAGGTAGAGAAAATAGGGAGTGAAGTTGAGTCCAGGAAGAAGGGAGGGGTAGGGTGAAGGTGTTTTCTCATTATCCTACTCTGATTTGCCTGGTAATAACTTAAGATAATTTCCCCAAGTGGAGTCTGTTTTGTCCGTGACAGTAATTGCTGTGTGATCTCTCCCTGTCCTTATCTCAACCCACGAGCTTTTCCTTATATTTTCTCCCCTGTCCAGTTAAGAAGGAGAGTGATAGAGCAGCTTTGGTGGGCATCTGTGTCCAGCCAGGGTCAGCCCACCACAGAGGATAATCCAAAATCATCAGATCCCTGCTGGAATCCATCCCTCCACAGATGTTGCAGGAAGCCAAGAAAACTAACTCCAATGGAATAATGGTAGCCTTTTTAAATAACACCCACCTGTCCTAAAAAGCATGCTGTTAACCAGCATCTATACCTGTTAAATTCCGCTTGTTAATCTTTCCAGTTATAACAAATCAGATTAAAGCCTAAGAGTTAATGACAGGATCTACAAGAACTTTCTTTGGGGAAAAGAATGTTTTTCAAATCTTTTTATACCATTTTCAGTTAGAAATATGGTTTTAAGAGGAGGTCACAAATGCATCCTAGAAATGTCTTTCTGATTTTAATTAGGGCGATATACTGTAGAATAATATACAGCTAAGTTAAAACACTCAAAACCTTAAATCAGAAAAAAAATTTTTTGTAATGCATGTGCTGTTGCTCAAACAGAAAGCATGAGGCTGATGCAAGTTTTATTGTGTGATGTTCCATGACCTATATTATACACTAGATAAGATTAGGCGATTGGCTCACTCTGCTCTGAAATTGCTTGAATCAGACCTTTATCAGTAAACCTTTTAAGGATAGCCAGAAAATAAGGTGTTATTTGCTTTTTTAGTACTCCAGATAAAGTTCATTAGTATTTACACTGTCTTTTTATTTTTTAGATGTACCCCAATTCCTTTGTGGACATGAATGCGTATAGGAAGCATTATGATTTATACATTTAATTTACGGATAATAGCATTGTGGTTATATTATCATAACTGCATATGTTGTACTATAGTGTGTTCATTCATACAGACAAATGTGTGTCTTTTTATCACAAACACATGTAAAGGAGTAGTACAATAGTAGCAGTACAATAGTAAAACTTCATGTCTAACATGGGCACTGGTGAAACCTGATCCTGCACAACTGCAAGTTGTTTAGCATATTGAAAAAAACCCAACTGAATATACCAGTTAAAAATGTAAAAAATTTTATAGTTCTTTTCTAGCCTGAATCAAGTTGTGTCCAAAGATTAAAGCAGGCTTAACATTATCTTCACTGTTATGTCAAATGGTTTTTTAATGTGCGAATGATAAAGAAAAAGTTCTGTCTCACTGACTTCTAGGGAAGTTTATTTCTAACAGAAATAAATTCAGGGGGAAAAAGAAAGCCCCGTTACGAGGGAAAAAAAACTTACATTAGCAGTAAAAGTGTCTGATAACCATTTGTCACAGAGAAGTGGCACATTATTCTAGATATTGTCAAATGTTTTCTCAGATTAATTTGTTTATATTGACTGATAGTAGCTGAAAAATTATGGACATATCTCCAACATTTTGTTAAAAAAAAAAAGCCAAAATATTTGTATATAAACTTGTATATCAATTTACAGTGTTGGAAAGTATAAATAAAATTACAATTTCTTCACTTATGGTCCCAAAGTTTCCTTTTTTCTTTTTTTGATTTTATTTTCTTCCTCACGATTACTTTTCAACCTTAATGGCAACAAAGCAGTTCTACTCTCCAATTCCTCACTTTGTTACTCTCCAATGTTAGGTCATAAAAGCTTAGACAAAGACCAGTAGACTATTCTACCAACATTAATGTTTGAGAGGTCTCAAAACTTTGCACTATAATTTGTGTTTTCAGTCAGGTGATGACTGGCTGTGAAAGTAATATCAACAAGAAGAATCTAGATGCCAAAGAATACATTAGCAGTGAAAACTTTGAAAAAATGTTTGCCTCTTGGGATTTTCAAATAGATTAGACAGCCAACCTCTACCCTTTCCAATGGATGTTTACATGGTTTTGATGTTGCAAAATCTGCTCTAGATCTACCAATATCTTTGAACATCTAAATTTCATTAAAACTCAAACGTATATAATCTAGAAAATATTTTTCTATAGAAAAAGTTATTTGTACTCCAAAGTTTTCAGATCCATTTCTTGTGCAGAAGACAGGAACAGTCTGATACATTCCACTGATATATGCTCAAAGTGCATTTTCGTGTCTTTTATTGTAGATTCAAAACTGAAGGCCCACTAAGGCTTTTGCTTATTAAGATTAAGATTATTCATGGAAGGGAACAGAAAAAGAAATCTTCAATGAAAGCACACAGTCCAGTTAAAGGTTCTTTGATTTAAACATGAATTTAAATGCACAGTTTCATAAACACTGGTTTTGCAGAGTGTTTACGCATTATGAAAACTGTAGCAATCATGAAATGCTTAGGGACAGTTTGCAAGCCCAGTAAAATTGGTATGACAGACATGGATACATTATTTAAAAGGGAGAAATATTAAGGACAAAACTACCATAAGTTATTGTACAGTACCAGTTATTATGGAATTTCTGTTACTGGATGCTGAATATTAGGTCAAAGACATCAGAAATGTCATAAACACAGTTGACTTTAAGGCAGGAGAATAAGTGACCTTTTAAAGTCACTTTTGTATCTATAATTCTACCTTTGTCTGACTAAAAATAAAATTCTCACATGGTTTGAGATGACGATTTTTTTAAGTGACTTATGCTTTTAGGCACCACTGACTTCAGAATGATATTTCAGCTCCTTTTTCAGTTTGCCCTCAGAAGATTTGACCTTGATGCTAATCACATCATCACTATTCAATAGTACCTGATGTCTTGCTCTTACCTATTGAACAGATGCAAGCAGCAGACAGACCATACATGGATTAAGTTTATTTCAAGTAGATTAATATTTAACCTATTGTCCCCATGGGATGTCAGATACATCTGTGTCGGCAACCATGTATACTTAGTGCTGCAAGAAATATTAGCTGTTTTGAATATCAATTTGCTATATTTTCAGAAAATACATATATTTCTAAGCAAGCAATAGTTTGAGGGTTTGTTTTATTAAATCTCCATGGACCACTGTTGGGTATGGACAAAGGCCACCTGTCAGAAATGTGCAGCTTTTGCTATCTGGGTGTTCACACTGCTTTCTTTGTAAAGTTTAGCCATGTTTCAACTTTTGCTGGTCCAGAACTTCTGCAGCTGCATGTTATGAAGTACAGTAGGCTAAAACTTTAAGGAAAAAATCATAGAATCATGGAATTTATGGGGATTTGTTCATGAATATAACTTTTTTTTGAGATCAAAGAGAATATTTTCACTATAGAACATACCACATTAAAGGAATATCTATGTTAAAGAAACCCTCACATAACAAGGTCTGGGCATGGAATTAAAAGCTGAATTTTAGTGATGAGTAATTGTAGCAATTAGACAGGGATATTCTGCTAAAAATTGGCACTCCTAATAATGTTCATCAAAAAGACAAAATTTTACATTCTCCATGGAAATTCCATCTTGTAGCTCCCAGATCATAAAATTCCTCATAAATGTATGACCAAATGAAGTTATACTAATTAATGCAATGTACTGTGGTTGGACAGCAGAAGACAAGTGAAGATATTAGAAGGATGTCTGAACTGGCGCTTCATTTCTAACCAGCTTAAATAAGTGTAATAAGCTTAAATAGCTTATTTTAATACGTTTATTTTGTGTCCTGACTTTGGCAAAGAGTTTTAGATATTCATGAAAGGTCAGTGTCTAGTCCATAAAACGTTGTGTTAAAAGTACTGTCCATTCAGCACCATGTTCAGTTCTTGAGTAAAAGGGACATAGCACGGATAAGGAATGTTTTTGTCAAAACCTTAGTTAAATTCAATTGTAGATACCAGTCAAGCAAATTGTTTACGCCAACATTTAGAGTAACACTCATATCACTAAATTACCTTGCCTGGCTGTGGGAGCAGGTGTCATTTGCCTAAATGAGTGTTTGTGTATAGATAGACATGAGGTCATTAAAAAAATGTTTTGCCTTTAGTTTGATGGTCTGTATAAATTTTCCAATATTAGATACTAATAGGTAATGTAGTGAGACTACTGATCCACTGTCCTTCAGGATTTAGTTTTTAAAATCTGTAATTTTGATTTGAATATGAAAATCATTATGTAATAATATGATTTTCTGGACAATCACTTTAGAAAAGTTCTAATAAGCCCTTCATGTTATTGAATGCACTTTGTACGGATTCCCTCACAGTCTACCCTGCATATCTCCAGTATGACTTCAACAGTTCATATTTTCTTCATTTAGTTATAGGTCAGTAAACATACTAAATGTTATATGTTCAGAGGAGTAACTTTCCACAATAACAGTAAATATATACCTTTAACAAACCAGTAAGGTAATGGCACTTGCAATCCTTAATGATTAGTGTGAGAGAATTCATATAGACATTTTCCCTGTATCTAGATAACAGTTCCACTGAGATGTCTTCACAGCTTTTTCCAGGAAAATTTCTTTGATCTTTTTTTTTTTCCAAAAATTTAAGGACTCCACTGCAATGAAAAAAAAAACCCATCTTGCTTTCGCCTAGTAAACAGATCTATTCTGTGAAGTGTATCCTTTCTGTAGCCTATCTCAAAAGCATAACAGTAGAGCAATTTCTTTAGTTTGAAAAACTTAAGAATCAAAGACTTGCCACTGTGGGAAAAAAGAAAAAGAAATATTGTTCTTCTTGCCTTACTTATATATACAAAAAACCTGTATATTCTATGAAAAAATTATATGTTTCTGTCTTTTATTATACTCTTTTTTCCAGATAAATTGTACACCCAAATAATATCACCTATAAACTCTAAGTATCATCTATCTACTGTTGTCCAAACCAGCTGGTAAAACTGTGGGAAAGACAAAAATCCCAGTCTGATGGAATAAGTACAGAGATCTGAATTCCAGCTACAACTTGATTCAGTGTAGAGTACTGCATTCTTTGCCTTAATAATTTCTTGACTGTGATACTGTTTTAGCTTATTAATTATTTCTATTAATAATAGAGTATCCAAGGATTAGAATTAATAGCTTATTATTAAGATACAAAATATATGATGGCAAAATATATTGTGGAAGAGAAAATATGGATTTTAATAAGATACTGGTTTTTATTCTCTTAGGCCTTAGACTGAAGCCTTCTTTGACTTTAATGGATTGAATCAGGCCTTTACTGTTCAGGTGTCATCTTTTATCTGTATTCCCCAAGGCCTCTTATATTCTTACATAGTGTCTTGTTTTCTGCAGCTATATCACACTGATTCAGCTCTGAATTACAAATAATTATTTGTCTTATCTCTAAGATTTGTGGTCTTGGCTTTATGGCTGATTAAATAATGATAATATACAGTTTTGGACACTTCAGTTTGTGAAGAAAATTTACTCAATAGCAAAGGTGTACAAGTACAATTTCATTTAAATACAAAACAATTGGAATTAATATAAGAGTGAATTTCCTTCAGAAAACTTTATCCCCTTTTTCTTGTGCCACCTATCTTAGATCATTCCAGAAGTCAAGTCTTACCTGCACTAATACTCATAGAAAAAAATTTTAGGATTGCACATTTAGGTAGTTTAGATGGCAAATTTTATATACACATGGGATGTCCTTTATATGATATGTGGCATAAAACCTTAATTATTAAGACAGGAGACAGACAGTATTCCCAAAGTCCTTCACTGTAACTTTGGCACAGAGGCAATTAAATGAGTCAGACACGGCTCTGGCTGTACTCTTTAGCGCTTGGCTCAATCGTGTATACATACTTTTTTCTGTGACTAAAGGAAAAACCTTAAAAAGTCTTCATCCTGTTAGTAAATCTTAGATAAGCCTTGTATTTTTTTTCCTCAGTCTGCTGTACATGGACCTGTAGTCTGAAAAACTTTCGAAATGTTCTAAAATTCTCGTGTCATGTTTACCTGGTGCTTTGTGATAAGTGACGAAATTTAGATGTCAGTAGGATCACCAGTTTCATATAACTGCAACGGTTACTTTTGTCAAGCTATCCTAGAATAAAGCCATGTGATTAGTTGAAACAATAACAACTGTAAGCACAAATGTTAAAAACAAGTCCTAAACAAAATTATTAATTTAAGATATTGACTGTATGAATGTACAACTTTTTGTGGGTGAACTAAATAAGAGAAAAAGGATGAGCCTGCTGAGGTTATATGAGTTATGAGAAATAGATACCTATTTGCTTCCTTAGACATTTTTTTAGAATTAAGAGATTTAAGAGGCTAAGTCTACCTGAAATTCCTTTGATCAGTTTTATATTTAAAATTTAATGTTCACTCAGTGTATATCCAGCTCACAAAGCTGATCAAATAGGATGCATATATATTTAAAATAAGTATGGCAAATTTCTTAGTTTCAGAAAATATTTAACGTTGTCTCACTTTTTTACTCATTCACCTAGTTGAACTATGTTCTTAAAAAAAAAATTTCCTAGATGAATTTTTTTTCATTTTGTATTTCTTATAGTTCAGGAAGCATTTATTTTCCCTGTAAAAAGAAAAGGAAAAGGTGTTTCTCTGTATAGAACTGTGAACATGTTAGCACATGTCTGACATCCATGAAAGGCTAACGAAATAGAAAATGTCAGGCAAGGATACTAACAGGACAAAAAAATTATTTAAACACAGAGTTCCCATTAGGAATATTGTTTTGCTCTATTATGTATACACAGTATTCCATATTTTTTACCATTTAAGTAGTAGCCTGTAAAACAGAACTTGAAAATATGCTTGATATATATTCTTTAAATCCTCACTTTTTAGTGATTGTGGAACAAGTAATGTTCCCAGAAAGAAATATAACTCTTTCTTTATTATGACTATAATTTTTTCATTAAGTCCCCTTTAGGGCTGCAGTGCTGGAACTGTCATAAAATGCAAGGTGGAATTTGTTGTAGAGGTTGGAATGAGATTTTATTTCAGCAGTATTTTGAAGAAACTGAAGTTTTCACACAAAATTAGCACAGCTAAATTCAGAAGGAAGTAACTTTTGAAAAAAGGCACATAACTTTAGGCATGTATTGCATTTATTAAATGACTATTTGCATATAATGGTTTATATTATGTCTCTTAAAGGCAATTTTGTGATGTTTAGCACTGTAAAAGAGTGAATGGCTTGTGGAGAGGGTTATTTTCTTACATGCTATTCTATCCCTGTTGAAGTTACTAGCTTTGGCTTGTGCAGGATTGGCCTCCTTCAGCTGAAATGAGGATCACATGGAGACAGTTCAACAACCCTGAGGATGACTGACTTGCGTGAATAGCAAGATCTTTTGTACCAATCCAGCTGGTAAGGCAAAAAAGGTGTTGACATTCAGGAAATGTAACAATGAGTGGCAAAAATAAAATTGTTTGGATAATTTGCACCCTAGCAGTTTTGTGGTTTGTTGTATTATAAATAAGGCGGTTCATATTACCTCTTTTGTGTTTCTGCAGCTTAGTAGAGCTAATAATGTGTAACTGATAGAATTTCTAATAAAGCTTTATTAAAAATATTTGTTCAGTGATCCTCTCACCCCTTAGTTTTGACTTCTTGTGACTGTTGGTGTTGCACTTACAGTTTCTGATCAGCTTATGTCTTCCCTCTATTTGGTTTCGTAACATCCTCTTAATTGCTTCTTTGCTCCTGTTTGTTAGCAACTTAATGAATTCAATGAAAAGGGTGTGGTATTACGTGCTGAATGTTTTATATCCTAATTTAACATGTCTTAAAACTGAAGAAGCACAAAATGAGCATCCTGTGGGTACAAAAATCCACTTCTCTCATGCTCAATTCACTTGAACTAGAGGCCATTATAGATTGAAGTGTTTTTTTGTGTCTCAATGGGCACAATGGACAATGACTTTGACTTTTGCTCAGATTCAGAAACTGCTTTCAAGAAATTTGCAAAGCTCTATTTTAGTGCTTGCCACTGTGGAACAGGCATTGCGGGCATTCCTGGGGGCACTGCTCTTTAACTGAAGAGACTATGCCACAAGAAGGTAGGGCCAGGGAGGACAAGGCCACTGCATTAAGTACACTCTCCTGAAGAAAGCACATAGCAGTCTCGAACCATACCCATTAGAATTCAACAGGAGATTTGTTGCCCACAATTTCACTGACACACAGATTAATTGAAAGCAACAACAGTTGTGAGAAAACTATTACTATATTATGAAAGAAATATCAGTGGACTTTCAATTGGCTTCTTCTGAAATGGAAATAAGGTATGTGCAAGTAGTATAAAATTTTATTTTCTTTTGAATAAGCTCATGAGCAATGTTGTTGAAACTTGCTTGAAAATATTTTAAATATGTAACTATGTTACAACAATGTACAAAAATATTATAAAATAATTGCTCTGCTGATGGGATCACTTTGTACAGCCACTTTCCTAAGCCTCAATAAATGTAAATACATGTAAAAGTGAAGTGAAGGCTTCACTTGTAAAAATTTTGCTAGTTACATATGAGGGAATAAATTATCATTCTAGTAATATGGCCACTCACAAGAACCTAATCAATTCCTACCCTATAGTAAAGCTCCAGAAACAAACCAAACCAAACCAAACAAACCAACCAAATAAAAAAACTCTAAAAAGCAGATTCCTCAGAATATTGATGTTATCAGTAGGAAACTGCATTGAACACTTATAGATAGGAATCCAGGCCATCCAAACGAATGGGTGGTGTCGGCAGAACTTATTTCAGGTATCTCCATTTTATCTATATATGCTTCAGTGACAAAAAGATCTTCAAGCCAATTGCATTCACAGTGCCATTCAGCTAGCCTCTCATCTGTTTTGTTCAATCAACACAATATATATTCCAAATTCAACAACACGTTGTGAAGGATATCAATTGAGTCATGCTATTCCGTTACACAGAAACATAACCAGAAGGAACAAAGGTGTCTTCCACACTTTCCCCCATTGCTTATTTGAAAGAATATCAAAACATGATTTACTTCTGTAAATGTCAGTTTAGGATGCTACAACTAGGAGGGTAGAACAGTGGGAAAGCATTGAAAGGAAATTGTCATCAAAATGATGAGAAACTCATTGATTTGTGTTTAGTGAACAACCTAGTTCTTTCCAACTTCATGTTACCTAACAAACACAAACTCACCAGATGGTGAATCAGAAAATCAAATAGATTATATTCAAACAAATGTAAAAGCACATTGAACAGTCATACCAAGAACAGCCACAATCTTAACTTTGCCAAACTGAAAATAAATCTAAGAAAGAAATCTCAAGATGAACTGAGTATCTATGAGAGACAGAGGCAAAACTAGAATGGAAGAAAAATGAGCTGCACAGTGGAATTCAAACTTCTGTACTTCAAGCCAAAGACCAGGAAGCTAGCCAATGAAGAGCAGTAGAAAAAATACTAAGAAAAATTAAAAATGGGGAGAGGCAAAGAATAAGAAAGCAGATAAAACACTGAAAAGCCAGTGTGCCTTGTAGTGTGAAAGCACAGTGTGAAAAGAGATATATGGTGATAGCTGGAAATGTGGAATAATCTTGAAATTTCTCATTGTTTTCAAAAGCTAAAAAAAAAAAATCATATTACTCTCATACACAATGTGTATAAATCTTGAAGAAGAACAAGCTGGGTTTAGGACCATTAGATTCTATGTAGAACATTTATTCTGAAGACCCTGGTAGAAAAGTACTTCAAATTAATTCTCAGTCAATAACAGGACAAAATTTCAAAGGCAATTGATAGACCACAGGTATTTGGTAGGTCTTTTATTTGATAAACCAGGGTGTCTGATAGGGTAGACCCACATTTTGGAATACCTTTCTGTCATGAAATCTCAACAGTTGTTAATGCTGTCAGGACAAGAACATAGCTGAACATGAAGACTAGCATCAAATGTATTTGCTTTCTCTGTCTCTCATCACTGCTAACTAGATCTAGAGTATAAACAACTAGATAGAAATCCAAATGTTGATATTATGGACACAAGTGAAAACAATTTTCATTTGCAAAATTGAAGGCTCAAAATTATGACAAAGCCTTGAAATACTAAAAGAGAAAAAAATGTTTAATATGGTAGAACAGCTCACCAATTTAAGCAGAGCTTTAATGATGCATGGAAACCTCATAAATGCAGTAACATCAAGGTGAGGAAAAGTACAGACTCTATTAACTTAGTTTCAGTGGATGGACTCACAGGTTCACAGTAAAGATTCTTGCCAACACTGAGACATTTCAACTCAAATATTTTGATACATGACTGAGAGTTTAAAAGTGTTTTGTAGAAAAAAAGACACTTTTGAAGCAATAGCTGAGATACACCTTGCCTGCCTGGCTTAAGACATCTACAGAGAAAACTTAGAGGGCTATGATGGTTCCTATGGGCTCCCTGACAGGTGCACTACTCTTGTCCACAGAACAACACCTAAGATAACTTTGTACAGCTTTAGTGTAGATATCTAAAGTTAAGCCAGATTAATATATTAAGTCCAGATTATTTTTTTTTTCTTCACTGAAGGAAAGACATTCTCAACAAAACCTGGATCTGAGATATAACTTCCAGCAACTGGTTTTCATCAAACTCAAAAAAAAGTTCCTGTAACTGGGTGTGGACTTTGACTACTCTGTGACAGTGTCAATTAGAAACCAAATGGTTTTGAGGAATGAGTACAGGCACCACCAAACAAGAGGGAAAACATCATTATTTCAGAGTACAGAGTAGATGATAGTAGTACCAGGAACTGTGGCGATAACACAGTTTAATGCAACTGAAGGTACACTAGCAAGTACTGATTTATTCACCTACTAAGGGAGAGTTTTGCACATTGTCCTGCTATACAATAGCCTTATTTTATACTATAACACATATTAAAGAAATGGTTAAGCAAAAGATAGATCTAAAAATGATTGTCTGCATCAGTTCCCAGATTTCAGAGCTTTTTGACATCTTTCACATATTTAGCCAATATTCCTCATTCTGAAAACAATGGATTGAAATATCTATGTGAAATTTTCTTACTAAGGGTAAAGACACAAATAAGAAAACAATAAACTAAGTATCACCAAAAAGTAAGAAAAAAATTAGGTCAATCAAAAGAAAAATATGTTTTTCTAAAAATCAGCATAATTTCTTGGGAAAAGGCTTTTTCTCCATCTTTGGAATATTCACATTCTGATCTTCATAAAGACTTTTCAAAGATTTTAAAAGACTCTGTGACATTAATTATATTAGACTGTTATCTTTGGATATTGGTTTTTAGGGACTGCTTGTTGAAGCTCATGAAAATACTTGATCCACTAGCTCAAAATTAAACATGAACATGCAACCAATTACATAAAGTTATCAATATCTTGGTTGTGGTTATTACTGGGACTCATCTTTCTGTCACTAACTTAATATCATAGTGGTACTAATCCAAGAACTGCGATGCACCGAAATCACAAACATCTATTACTCCTAATCAAGTCAGAAGATGTCATGTACATGTCCCTACTTTACTCTCTTTGTATTGCCTGGACTGCATAGCTAAAAAAAAAATGCAGAGTCCATCAAGGGATGATATAAAGAACATTTTTTAAATTGAATTTTAACTCTGGTCAACCAACATTAAACTACAGCCTTTTTTTTAGTGTCATTCTGCAATAATTATAGTCCAAGAAAATCTAAGTAACTAGCAAGACAATGTAAGTTAGAGTCTATCAGATTGCAGAAACAAACTGTTCACTCTGCTGTTTGCAAAATAGAGATAGTACAAGGAGAAAAGAATAAAATTACTCTGACAAAACAGTTGGTTCCATTTTAAGCATAGAAAATGGAAGGGCACATATTTTACTATAAACTTTTTTTCTATACCATAAGATTCTACTCCTTTTTCTTTGATAATCTGTTCAGTTTTTTTCAAAGATCAAAAAAGTTATTACCCCACCAAACTCCATGCTGAGCTTTCCTCTTATACTTTTCTGATTGTTGGTATTGTTGCAACCCGTTCACAGTAAATAAATCAGATTATCTTTCACAGTTTGTTCAAGCTTTTCCAACTCCACAAAGCTGTCGAAGCACTATTGGAAACACACGCACATATACAAGCAGAAAAATACCAACTTGACAGAAAGATTTCATTCTTCATTTACACATAGACTTGATACTTCATGGAAAGAGTGGTCAAGCATTGGAACAGGCTGCCCAGAGAGGTGGTGGAGCCACCATCCCTGAGGTGTTCAAACAATGTGTAGACGTGGCACTTTGGGACATGGTTTAGTAGGCATGGTGGTGTTGGGTTGACAGTTGGACTGATGATCTTAGAGGTTGTCCTGGTTTCAGCTGGGATAGAGTTAATTTTCTTCCTAGTAGCAGGCATAGTGCTGTGTTTTGGATTTAGTAGGAGAAGAATGTTGATAACAAGCTGATGTTTTTAGTTGTTGCTGAGTACTGCTTATGCTAGTCAAGGACTTTTCAGCTTCCCATGCTCTGCCAGGTGCACAAGAAACTGGGAGGGGGCACAGCCAGAATAGTTGATCCAAACTGGCCAAAGGGCTATTCCATGCCATATGACATCATGCTCAGTATATAAACTGGGGGGTGTTGGCCGGGGAGCAGGGATTGCTGCTCGGGGACTGTCTGGGTATTGGCCGGCAGGTGGTAAGCAATTGCATTGTGCATCACTTGCTTTGGATATCATTATAATTATTATCATTATTATACTGTTACTATTATCATTACTATTTTACTTTATTTCAATTATTAAGCTGTTCTTATCTCAACTCAGGAGTGTTTCTCACTCTTACTCCTCCGATTCTCTCCCCCATCCCATCGGGGTAGGGGGAGTGAGTGAGCGGCTGCGTGGTGCTGAGCTGCTGGCTAGGGCTAAACCACGACAAGGTCCTTTCCAAGTTTAGTGATACCTAGTTTTACTTTCATTAAAAAATAATCCAGCCACCAAGCCAGGAAACATGAAATTAATTGTTACTCTACCCTTAATTGGTTTAGTGGTGAACTTGGTAATGTTAGGTTAATCGTTAGACTTGATGATCTTAAAGGTCTTTTCCAACCTAAACGATTCTATGATTTGATGATTCTTACAAACATCAGTCTCATAAATCAGATCTTTAAGACAGTTTCAAATAAATTAGTCTTGAATGCCCAGGCAATCTATACTTCCCAGAAGATGAGCCAGCAATGAAACACAGGTAGCAGCTGAAGCAGTTTATGTCTGTTAAGGCACAGGCAGAAAATTTAACTCAGGTTTTTGCAAAAAATCAAGTTGTTTTTTTTTTTTCAGAGGAAAATGAAGATAAATTCATTAAATATATTGACTCCAGCTACAGGTGGCAGAGAACAAACATCTTGATAAACTTGAAAAGGAGAAAGGAGATGGCAGATTCTGAAGGACAGCTAGCATGGATGAGTAAGTCAATATGGATGAAATTAGAGGGCTAAAAGGAGAAGTATAAGGCAAATTCATGCAAAATCTACATTTTTGTTATATATCAGCCCAGCTAGTGTTTTTGTAATGCATATCCTTCAAGATTGTGTCAATTGCTTCTCAGAGGTGGGTGAAAAAGGATTAGACTTCAGGTCTATTCTTTTTTCTGCAATTCAGGACAGAAAATGCAAATAAGTAATTTGGAAGATGGCTAATTAAATTATGTCTGGGTAACCAGGTTTCACACTTCAGCTCTTAATGCATCTTAAACTTTAGACTTTGAAACTTTCCAGTTGTTTCTTGGTTTATGCTATTATTTTTTATTTCTAGTTCTAACAACTTTACTTTAAAAAGAATCCTGATGGTGGCTATTGAGTTCAGTTATGGCTGAGCAGGCCGTTAGGTTTTCATGGTTGTTTGTCCCAGTCCCATAAGGAACTGCATTCCCTTTGACTAAATTCCCCTGCAGTTCCAACTGGCTATACCATTTCTGTTTCTAGCTCTGCATTACATAAGAGTTGCTGTGTTTCACTGTAATGATGACTGCATTTCAGTAATTGATAAATTGATCCCTGTTCATGCAATTTAAAAAGCACTCTGATGGAGTTTTATTAATAACTATTCTTAAATGTTTTGTTAATAATTCCAGATGTATAGAGTACAGAGCAGCCATCACTTCACATTACCAGCACACAGGAGTGGTGCTTGGACAGTAGTATATGCTGTATAATTAACACTTCAGTTGTTGTGCCTACTATCTAATAGGCTAGATTTTGAAGGGCTCACACACAGTTGCTACAAAGAGAGAGCTTTATCTTCCAGCTGGTTTATCCTCCCAGTACTTATCCTCTAGTTAGCTCCTGCTCTTTTTTCAGTCTCTATCCCTTTGAAAGGTTTAGAGAAAACACTTCAAAGTGTTGTTTTTCAAAGATATGGTACTTAAGATAAACTCCCCTCCAGTCTGACCCTCTCCTCATATTTCCTATCTTACGAACATTCACATTCAGCTTTCTTTTCTCCAATTTGCTGCTGTCACATCCAGTGGCCAAGCCTTGCACTTCCCATATGCAATCAAAATATATTAAAAAAAAAAAAAAGAAAGAAAAAAGGGACACAGTAATCTTTCATTTAACAGCTTCCATTAAACAGTTTCCCAGTAGTTCAGTTTTATCAGCCTCCCTGTGAATAAGCAGATCGAACAAGAGGATTCAACATTAAAAATGTACTGCTAGTGTACTTAATCCATACAATAATTGACAAATTTTTCATAAGACCCATAAAATAGTTAAATGTCCAATTTTAACTGATTTTCAGAGGGAACTAAAGCAAGAGAAATATCAAGAAATATTCTGCTTCTAGGAAAAGTCAGTTATCTCTGTAGCTGTCCCTGCTTGTCATCTGTCTGATCTGTAATTTTCTATTCCATTCATGTGCAACACAGATTGTCTTGCCCTTTCCCTAGGTTAAAAGGGTTCTTTGTGATAAATATGTGAGGTGGTCCAGCTACAAAGTACACAAACAGTGTAAAAATAGTCCAGTAATAGTCATGTAGTGTACCTCTATCAAAGTATAATATACATTATGGGAAGTCTCATATCAAGTGCAAACTCCATCAGTTCAGGTTAAGTGCCTTACAGTTCTACATTCAACACTATTTTCAGAGTTCATGTCTTTGTTTTATTTTACAAAAAACCACCACCAACAGAAACAGCCTTCCTCACCAACTCAGTTACCAAGCATTCTGGCCAACAAATGATGCAATGACAAAAAAATTGTTCTTCACCCTTGTCCTTGGTCATTTCTCCTTGGTTTTCTAACAAATTCAAGTGCATTGCCATTTGGATGATACTTGATGTGGGGTTTGTGTCAGCCAGGGCAGATCGTTGAGACTGATAAGCTATTATGAAAAGTGCCTGATTGGGTGTGTTAGCTTTGTAATGCCTTGGTATTACGCAAAACAAATAGGTCATGTTGCCCCTAGGTCATGTTGCCCCTAGCCTGCTCCTTAGCATGCACTCGAAATTGGCACCATGTCATCACTGCCACCTGCTCATTCACTTGTGGGGCAGAACAAGATTATGTGTTCTGGCAAATGGATGTCCAGCAGCTCAATCACTGACGCAGTAACAAAGGTAAAAGGGAACAAATACTCATGAGAAAGCATCTCAGAGGGAAGATCCCCTGCGGCTGCCAGCACTGCCAATCATTCTATCCCACGTCCCCTCTTTACTCCATCTACAGAGTCATGATACTCAGTACCTCTGGTTGGCTTTGTGTACTGTTATAGATGACATATTTGAAAACTTGGCTAGAGCAAGAATAGTAGTGCTGGAAGGTGTTAATTTCAACTGCTCACTGGCTAACGTCCAGGTCACACTTCCAAAGACTGTGATATCTTGACTTAGTAGTGGCATGGGACATTTAAAGAAAGGTATGCAGCAATGACAGGAAAAACACTGCCATTTTAACAGAATTTACAACCTAATATCATTTATGTTGTGTACTCTTGTATATATTTACTCATGACAGAATATAAAAAAGAGCAGAAGTAAACCCTAACATACTGTCCTGGTTTCGGCTGGGATAGAGTTAATTTTCTTCCTAGTAGCTGGCATAGTGCTGTGTTTTGGATTTAGTATGAAAATAATGTTGGTAACACACTGATGTTTTAGTTGTTGTTAGGTAGTGCTTACACTAGTCAAGGAATTTGCAGCTTCTCATACTGCCCTGCCAGCGAGAAACTGAGAGGGGGCACAGCTGGAATATCCCTGGCCAAAGGGATATTCCATACCATATGACGTCACGCTCAGTATATAACGAGGGGGTAGTTGGCTGGGGGGGTGGCGACTGCTGCTCAGGAACTGGCTGGGCATCAGGAACTGGTGAGCCGGTGGTGAGCAATTGCATTGTGCATCACTTATTTTTTATATACTTTTTTTTTTATTATTATCATCATCATCATCATCATTATCTTCCCTTCCTTTTCTGTCCTATTAAACTGTCTTTATCTCAACCCATGAATTTTACTTTTTTTTCCTGATTCTCTCCCCCATCCCACTGCGGATGGAGTGAGCAAAGGGCTGCGTGGTGTTTAGCTGCCTGCCAGGTTAAACCACAACACAGAGAGACAAGGTTCCAAGAAAGAAATGTTATCTTTTTAAATGTCATTCCTTCTGGGATTTGCTTTTCTTTAAGAAACCACATTATTATCTAAATAAATTGCTGCAATTATGGCTGTGATTCAGAAAAGCACTTCAGCACATATTTAACTTAAACATGCATACTCTTGAGTGCTGGCTTGTGATGATATTGCTTTAACTGGTGATAGAAACCCTGCACCTTTTATTCAGTACACAGCAAAAGTAAAACTTTCAGATGATAACTCAACAAAATAAGTCACCTTTTGGCAAGTATATGTTCATAAAATCTACCGTGCAATTGAGTTCACAACATCTTTGATTTATCTTGAAATAGCCCTGTTGCATTCATGAGTACTAACTAGTTTTATTAAATGAACACTAGCTATTACAGGTGTCCTTGAAGGAAAAAAAAAAAAAAAGTCCATTTATTTAATGAAATAAGGCAATTCAAACTTAAACTACCACCCCTACCCAAGACTGGAAATATTTTTTTAGAAGGAAATCAACAAAGAGCAATATGATGTGACCAGGATAGATAATTGTGTGAAAGATTGAAATTTTAATCATACATGAACTCTAAACCATTTAAACCTCCTGTCCATCTAAGCAACTAGCAAAAAAATATTTATTTAAAGTCCAACAGATCTATCAATACTTCTGGGGGGACAAAAAATCTTACAGCAACATCTCAAATCAAGAATCTTAATATTTCCCACCTTTGATCTTAAGGCACAGATATCCAGCTTCATCATTACCTACTCTAGGCCACTGTTATCTGAAAGAACTGATTGTCTGCCTTCTTCCCGCTGCCAGTGTTCAGTCCTGCAAGAAGTACTATACAGAGAAGGAACTGGAGAAAGCTCAAGGATTTTTCCCTCCTTCTTCTTATTTCTTCTTTAAGAATTAAGTAATTTTTTCCTACACCAAAGAACCAGCTGGTTTTGGAAGAGGAAGCATCAGTGAGCTCTTTTCCCTAACTGAAGTGAAAATAAGCTCAGCCTTGCTTCACTTGCCTTTAGGAATCTTGAGGGAAGTAAGGACTGCTCACTGTAGAATCAACAAACTAAACATCTGTAAACTCTTCTCTGCAGGTCTAACTGTTTTTTTCATGTACATTCTTCATGTTCTGTACATTTGAACATGTAACAGTGAAAAACTCAGTATTCCTTAGTGGGGCAGGACCCTGCAAAAAAATGTAAAAGAGGAATGAAGTAGATAAGAGAGGTGTAATTTAGTAGAGATTTTGAAGGCACAGTAAATGCTCATAAAGGAAATATTGAAAAAACAATTGAGAGACAAGTATCCAAAGTCTGTGTGACTGCTTTAGGCTGAATCCCTTAAACTTCTCAGTGATAGCTTTCTTCTTATTGCAGAATGTTGTTTCCCCAACCTGACTTTTAAACTTTTGGATTTTGATAGCACTATGAGGTAAAGGTCTTCTCTGACTCATTAACTTCCCATGAGCCACTCTCTGCTCTTACATTTAAAGTTTAAGAATTAATGTGGCAGCAAAGTCCTAATAACTGCACAATGATTTATGGCCAAAGACTATTGAATAACTTCACATTTAAGTACACATTGGGATTTGAGAAAATCCATATAAATAATATTGAAGAACAGTGAGAGTCCATAAATAAAAAAACCAGAGGCCAAGAACATAAACACCATGCAATGCCTTGTATGTGAGGTTGTACAAGAAACAGCATTCTTTAAGCAGAATTCTAGATCAGAGTCTGATTTCAGCTGCAATGATATAATCCGATGTAATCCCATTACTTTTTTTAAACTATAATCAATTTCTGGTTTTTTGTGTGAGAAAAATTTTGATGCAAATGGCATGTGTGGTATTATATCACTTCCTGTTCTTGTGCCAAAAATAGAAATTGTTGTAACTAATGTACCATGAATACCGTAACTGCTTGCTGTAAAGGTCTAACTGGGCCTGTCATCTGTCACTTCTTTACCCTTTTTATGAGACAATCAATAAGACTTGTCATGTTGTTCCTTTCTACGGCTCATTGAGCTCTTATCAAATACTCAGTGAACTATTGATTAATGGACAAACTGGGGAGTATCAGCTTTTACTCACCTTGAAACACTGTTTCTGTGAGCAATAAGACTTTAAAATACAGCTTTGCAGAGGTCTAATTCTAGATTGTGAATCATACACAGAATTTCAGATGTTTCTCAGCATCATCAGTTATTCATGTCAGAGTGTTCTGGTCCATGAAATCTGCAATTAAAATCAAATGCTAAGCAGAATTCTAGTCCTTTTATATGGAAAGTCAGGATTTTTCATTCCACTTAGATCAGTGCAGAAATACAACTGGGATCCATTAAAGCATAAATTTTATTGGGCTAAAAGGATTACTTGTTGCCAATTAAGTGATAAAATGTTAATTTTTTTTGCATCTGGTTGCAAATGAAACAAAGTTACTTTGGTTTGCCCTGAGCCAAGACAAACTGGAAATCTTATTCGTAACCATAATTTTATTTTGCTACTTGTGCTTTTCTCCCCTCAACTCTTCCAGAGCCCTGCAGTCTTCATTAACCTCCCCATTTATGTTCCCACCAAAGGTTGCAATATTTTCTTTATGAAACTTCAATATTTTCACTCTAGCTGTGGATGAAGATAAATTCCAGCAGTTGTTAGATTATATATTTATATATGTGGAAATGGGAGAGGTTACTGTTCTTCCCAGGACTTGCAAAAAATTCAGGCTTTATTTTTTTGTTCCATTGCTTTTTCATGCACCGTTTTTAATAACTCTTTTTCCTGGAATCAACAGTTAATAAGCCAATTTTGGTTCTGTATGCATGTATGTATGACTGTACCCAAAAGCTCATAAGACAACTCTCTTTACAGTCTTTTCAGTCTTTTTTTTTTTTTTCCTTTGGTGTTGTGTGATGTCATAGTAAGGTTTAATCAGCCTACTTTTCTTTGCTTTTTTTAAAAAAAACATTTTAATGCAATTAGCCTGCTTCCTCATTCTTTTTCAGTAAAGCTGCAGTAGAGAGACACCTGCTGGGAAATGAATGAACAGAAACAAATGCAAATATCCATAATAATAATAACAATAGTAATAACAACTTTATTCTTTTTTTACAGCTTTCAAGACAGAAAGTATTTGCTAACCTTATTTTTATCTGGTATTTTTCATTTCTGCAGAAACCCTATTAACTCGATCCAGAAACATTCTAGACAAGGATGTTCAATTTGAACATTCAATCTGACTGATTATAACAGAGCTTAACCTATCCATGGGATTTCACAGCTTTTCACATATTTCGCCCTTTCAGTACCAGTGAGAGAGAATCCTTGTGATTGGACCCAGGAGTAAGCAATGTCTTGTGCCAAATTCTGTGCATTAATTTTAGAAGTTTAAGTATTTAGAAAAATCAAGTGCTAGATCTAATGATTCTATATAGCAAAAAAAAAAAAAAAAAAAAAAAAAAAAGAAGAGAATCAAAACAGAAGCTAGGGAACATATTACTGAAACCCTTACTGTGTCCAATATGTTCACACAAATGGATAGTTAAAGTTAATGCTTCATTTCAATCTTATATTGAAACTTTTTTCTCACGTTAGATTATAATCCCCCTATTAGTCACATTATTCAATAAAGTCTTCATTAGTCAGAAAAGCCAGGATAATATACTTGGCTAATAATTATTTTATTATTGTATAATGATTTTGTTTGTAAAACATATACTATATATTTAATATTTATTTAGGCATCTAATGGTAAACAGTAGGGTTTTTGTTGCTTACTCTTTTCTGTAGTTTCTGCCATAATTCACAAGATAATAGCTTCCTACTCTGCTTCAGAAGTCTCCTGAGAATAAGTGCTGTAACACATGCTCCAAAACATTTGCAATATAGGTCCATGTGTTTTTGAGTTAATACATTCCTGGAAAAAATCATTCTTGCAGTTAATATTTTATGAACACTTTCCTAAAAAAAAAATAAATATTCTAAACAAGTTAATATAAAAACTATTAATTTTTTTTTTTTTTTTAATTTTGCCACCAGTGGGAACAAATAACATTTTCCAAATGATCACACTCAGGAATAAATTCACAAAAGAACTTTTATGCTGCAATGTTTTGTATTACAGTTCTTGGCTTGAGGCATCTTGCTACCAGTGGAAATGACAGCACTGAATTAGGCATTTTCTTAGGAATGACAGCTGAAGGAGATTCACCATTTACGTGAAGGAATTCAGTCATGTTTCATCCTACCTCTTAGCTAAGAACACTGATCCCCAGACTGCGGGACAGACTGGTACACTGGCCTCATGCATTCTCTGCTTCCCAAGGAGCCTAAGCTGGGCTGGGGAGAACAGCGCAAGAGCCTGCCATTAAGGCTAATTCCATAGTAATGGCACTATTGCGGAAGGGGAAGCTCCAGTTCAAACTCTTCTCCAGCTAGTGTGCTAGGTTTAGATATGTGGGAATCTATTATGATGTGTGGAGCAACTTCAACAGGAAAGACTGTTTTGGAAATTTGAGACAACGACATATTTATGTATGGGCAATTTGGCCCAGTAAGAATATTAATAAAAGGAAATTTTCAAGTGCAAATAAACAAAACAGGTTCTCACCACAGCTACATTAAATATTGTTCTTTTATATGAACAACAGAGCAATCAAGGCAAATAATTAGTTCTCTAATACTTAGATTCTCAAATGAAACCCAGCTCTGTACCTTCTGCAATGTATTAACCATCAAGTTCCTGAAACTACTTCCTGAGTGACTATCAGTCACTTTAATGGAAGAGTTCAGATATTTTGTAAACCATTTAATCATGTCATTTATAACTTCCTTCTAAATTTATAAATATACCTTATTATGCCTTGACATTTTTTTGTGGCTTAATTTCTTCATTTTTTCTACCAGTGGATCTTCTGACTCCATTAATTCTTGGTACCTAATAAATACCTCTGGAAAAGGTGATATTAATTGTTATTCCCCCAACAATCTCTATAGTAAACTTGAGTCAGTACTTAGAACAAAGAAATAATTTCTTGCCCAACCCAGCATACATTGAAAAAGTACTTCCTCCTGTAAAGTGAGATGCTGTATTGTTACCTGTGGGGATGATTTCATCTAGTAATATTCAGTCTGTATGTATCTATTATATGAGTTAGATGTTCTGCTTCACCTATTTTTTATTTAAGCTTCTCATATTTGGTATACTTTATCAACTTTTTTTTTTGTTTTGGGGTGGGGAATTGTTTGCCTGCTACTTAATTCCTTTGCATGACACTCCAGTCTTTTTCTAGGCTGTACCTCTTTGATATCAATCTACCTACTACCACTTCATGTATAATTTTTGTACCAGGTTGCATTGACAGCTACAATGTTACATGTGTCTTAGTGACATCCTAAGTAGAAGTCTGAATTCAAAATATATTTTCTTGTCAAATTTACTTCAATGTCTAGTTTAAATAGATGCCCCAGACAATGTCACTTTCTTGCGTCAGTAATCTAAGGCAGAACCTTAGATAGCAAGAAATGTAGAGCGCCAAGCAACCTTCCTAAAGGCTTTGAATTTATACTTTTTTCTAATAATCTGAAATTAGAAGATTCATGAGAAGCTTGTCATCCCTCTAATATCTGTTGTGTTCATTCTGAGAGGATACTCAGATTTTATGTACAAGTGGAAAAGCAAAGATTTTACGTACACATATGTAAATATGTATACATACAACAAATATGTGTGTACGCAGACACAAATACCTATGAACATATATACATGCATATATGTAAACCATAACTAAATAAGCTATCATATAAAGTGCATTAACCAAGCTCTTTGAGAGGTGACTCTTTGAGATAATCTATTCTGCTATTTTAATTTTACTTGTACACATTCTATTTCAAGTTGTTTCTCTATGTTTCTCATGACCAGCAACTTCAGTGTATAGCATTCAAATATAACGTATTTTGCTATTAAAATTCTTACATTAATAATTATTATTTTTTGGGTAATGTACAACAAGACTAACCTCCATTGTGGAGGGCTTATTAGCATTACTTTCTTCACTGAGGTTTCTTATTACTTCTTTTTTCAAAAGTATATATTAATATATATTCACAGATCACTCATAAATTTAATATTTTCTAATAATTCTCTATAAAAAGGAAGCTCCATGTATACCAGAGTGTCATGAGTCCAGTAGTATAAATTGAAGAAATAATTCTAAGAGTAGTTAGATTTCTCTGTCTGAAAAAATATAAAAAACAGCTATAACTCAGCTTAATGCAAACTGGCACTTTAGTTGGCTGTAGTATCTGAGCACAACAACATTGTTAAAAGAAGTTTACCACTGTTCCATGTAGTATGTCAAACATAACTCATCAACATATGACTTTGTGGCATACTTTGACATAAATTTTTAAAATTATGCAAAAGGTAATAGCTGACTTGATAGTAGATGAGAACTGAGACACAGCTTTTATTATTAATTTTTTTTAAGGCATATGTGCTTAGGAAAATTAATATTTACAACATTTAGAGTCACCTAAGGGGACAATGTAATCAACATCTTGGATCAGCCACTGGATCATTTATCAGTGCAGAAGAATACAAGCTAGTTCATATATTACCTACTTCTTAAAAACAGCTGCTGTGATGAAACCTATTTATTAACATACATAATATTGATTTTTATTTAATAGCAACAACTTTGCAGAAAGACCTGCTGAACTCTGAAATATGTGCATCTTGGTCCATATAATCCACCCTGAATTCACCTTTTGTTTATGAGTCCAGGATACTTTTATTCTCTTCTGTACCAGACGCTACTTCAGAAAGTCTGGATAGCTACCACTTTAGCATTAATATTCCTGCTCAGCAACTTTTCTCTCTCTTGTAACTGAGCAGGGCTCCTGTTGTTTTTGTTCTCCTCCAATAAACTTTACTGTACATTTAAAATGAAACAGGAATATAAGACAGTTCTGTGAAATTGCTTCTAGTGCTAGTGTGATTAAGGAGACAACCGAAAGCATTATCTGAACTAATAGTGATTTTAAATGTATCCTTACTTCTCTTAACTGAGATAAAATTTAAGGTCCCCTATTTTATGTTCTCTGATAGTATTTGGGGGATTCAACTGATATTCAGCTTGCAACAATGGGGCTAAAAGTTAGGTAATAATGTCTTGGAGCTGAGGGGGCAACAGTTAACCCTGATACTAGTACCAGTTCTGAGGGGACTATTTTAGTTCCAGCACCACATTTCAAGTCTACCCTGAAGACACTCACCTGAAATGAGTTTAATAATAATGATTCCAGGCACCCAAAAAGAATTGGACATTACTTGTCCTGATTCAGCTTCACTGATGGTAAGTGTTAATGAGCAACCTGAATAAATTAGTGGAATAGACCCTGGAGCATGTTGTCATGCAACATGAAGAATACCTCTCTATCAGTGTGGATATTTCTTAAGCCTGTGTTCCTATATTCTTGTAGGGGTTTTTTTTATATATGTATGAAATATTCTAGCACTCAGACTAGTAACCTCCTTAATCAAATAGTTCCTGGACCGCATTCATGTAACCACAATGTTAGGTGAAATTCCTACCCTTCTTGATAGCAACGCACACAGTGGAATTGTGTTCTCAAAAAGCAGTAGGGAACCAAAGTCCAGATGAGAGACCTAAGTCTATATAGCCATTTAAGATACAAACAAACCCCTTCACTAAACTATATTCTTGATCTCAGTTAAGGTCAAAGTCTCTGTATTTTTTTGAAATAGATTGTTTTGTCCGCTACAAAATCGAGAAAGGAAAGTAATTTCCTGTGAGTAACCACGTATTGGTTTATTATTATTAGACCTCTCGAAGAACTTGAAAAATGTATTCATCTCCAGTGTCACCTAGAGGGATTTGAAGTGTCTCCTTGTTGCACTAACACATTAAGTAAAACCCAGTTTTAAACATAATGGCTAGTTGATTTAGGATTAAAATACTTAAGAGTTCACAAAATCTGTGTACCTTTTTAGAAAAAATATTTGACACAGATTTTTCCTTATTCACTGTGGACTTTATTGAATGACTCAAATGCTGTTTAGTACAGCTAAAAACATCCTTCCATAATATAATTTTTTTTCTCCTCTTCACTACAGTCTTTAAAATCACATAATACAGATATGCTTGTTATTTACAAATGGAAGAAAGATCTGAGACCATTGGAAAGCCTTACGTATTATGAGAAATTTTGTGCCAATGAGCTAATTACTAAAGTGTAACTTTAAAAAATATCAATATTATTTAATATATTAATACTATTTAATATTTTAATATGCTGCATTAATATAATTTTAAATGTATATTAAACATACTTTTTAATTTTTAATTTACTAGACAAAAACTAAAAAAATTGTAACCAACCTTACTAAAGAGCATGTTGGACTTTCTTATCAGCAGGATTAAGCTTGCAGGTTTTATGAACTATCTACAAAATTAAATATGTTTTATTTGTATCACAGCCCTATGAGAATCCTTTCCATAGAATGGTGTGTGTGTAGATGTGTGCAGGTGTCTGTACATACATTAGTCCTTTGATGATGGAAGTAGAAAATAAATGTTCCTGTACTGTAAATAGAGCACAGAGTATAATATTCTCAACATTTTCAAAAGGGTGATAGTAAAACTACATGTTTATTTTGATCCTGCAAACAACTACTTGCCATTTTAGTTGAGGTAATGTGGGTTTCCTAATGTGAGTAAAGTGACACATTTACATAAATGTTTCTATGGCTTTATGCACATAACTGTAGGAGCTGAACCAATGTCATATCTGACTTTAGCTTACCTGTTTTATTTACTAGCAGAATAGATTTGATACTTACATATAAAACCACAATATTTGTTGTTCCTATGTCACTGGGTTTCCATTTGCAATGGCATTATTGATTGTAATTCTTACTTTGGAGTAAAAAGAACCAAGGCACTAAGTTTTTAGTACAACGAACCAGCAGTAAATGAAGGATGGGAGAGATTAAATGAAGTAAGCACCTATTTTATCTTTTCAGTTCTTGCAGCAAGTGATGCTGCACTGCAGAATTTTAACCATGACTTTACACCTGTCCTGGATCATGCTGGTGGAGTAGACTAGCTTTACTGTATGTGTAAATATGTACACGTGTATTTTTAAGCTCTTCCTTTAGAATATTTTTTCAGGATCATCCCCCATTTATCTCTGCAAACTTTTCCATCCCTACTAAGTTTAGCAGTAGGAAACAAACTTACTGGCACAAACCAATCTTGTTTCCTAAGTCTAACATATTGGAAAATAACAACCTGTGCTTTTGTGTTTGATTTGCCTTGGGTTAATGTGTTGATTATAACATGTTACCACATATGCACATAACATACATAAAATAGGTAAAAATATGTAACATAAATGCTTTGCACATATCTCAGATCTCTGGGAAAGAACTCCTCAGAAGAGGAGAAAAAGCAATGTTTTTCATTCTTATTAATAGTTCTTTGTTCTGTTTTAATATTACAATTAGGAAATCCCAAGACTCAGTGATCCCACAAGATAGTATCATGACTCTGATCACTTTTCTTACAAGATAATTGCAAGCTAAGGATTAATGTTGTGCTTGCGGTTTTGTTTAGCTTTTTACCTGAAGGAAGAAAGATTCAGTTCACAGAGTCTTTGCCCAGCAAAGTGCAGTTAAAGAAAAGCACAAGCTTTAAAAAGTAGAACTCAGCAATTTGCTCCTTTATTTTTATGTTATTTTCTTTTAACCACAGCTATTATGCAGACCACATTTTCAATGACTATTTTAAAGCATATAAGCAGATATATCATATGCTATCTTAAAACATTTATGAATATATCTTGGCATATATAGTCTGTGGTTGGGTTGATAAGAGTATGCACTATAGCTCACTAAGGAATCATGAAAAAATATTCATTCTGACATAAGAGTGGCAGTGATTGGATTCAGGATGTCTTAGTGAAATGTACCCCTCTGGGCTTTCCATTTCATGGGGAAAAAGCCAAACAAATGAATTCAAGTCTAACTTTTTGATACATTTCACAGAATCAAGTAAGAGGGGACTGGAAGAGATCTTCAGAAATTTTCATGTACATTTAATGTTCTTGTCTACTAAACCAAAACTACTGGACACATTTGAAATGAAATATTTCACTGTTTCAAAATAAAAATTGAGCTAGAAGTGAGCTGTAGAAGAAATTCGTTTTTCTGACAGGTTTTATTAAACAGGTTTGCCTGTGCCAACACAAGCTATATTTACATTGCAATTCCAGCCGGGACTGTAGGACATGTTGACATACTTAGTTAACAATCCTCACTCAGATAACGATATCCCTAGCTGAGGATTTACTTAGATGGATATTCAAATCCTATTTACAAGTAGAATATATGTCCTGGAGTCACATCTACTTATTTCAGCCTAGACAGAGCTGCTAGTCAAGCAATATATGTGTGTGTCTGTGTCTTTTTCTTAGAAATTATATAGATACATAATTATCAAGCATACATTAATTTATAAAATATATAGCAAAATATAACCATACTTATTATATTGGTATGAAATATGTATTAACAACCATTAAGTTTCTATGTGTCAAGACTCTACACAGTTAAAAGAATAGCTACATGCTCTCAAAGTAAATATCTATCACGTTATAGAACAGATACATTGCCACCCTCACACTAGTTATATCACACTAGAGCTGGCTCTCTTCACTAGTGAAAAGCTTTTTATCATTATTTGCGCATATTAATTCTACACACACTAGACTTTTTGAGGCTTCCACATGTCTGAATAAGGAAATATGTTTAGGATAGTCATGGACTGATTTTTTAAGTAGTATTTGTTGTATCTAACTTGTGACAGTCAAGTATAATAGCAATTGATTTTGGCATGGTTTCGATTGCAGAGATTTGTTAACAAATGCTATAATGGTGCAAAGGGCATCTTTTTTCCATCTATCTGCAGCTATGCCATTCCTAATGCCATTCCTGTACCATTAGTAATGGCATTATTTACACAAAAAAAAATCTCACATAATTGAATCATGGAAAAAGGATTGACATGGCATTTACATCTTCTAGTTAACCATGAAGACCTTTAGCTTTGCAGGAGAAACATAAGAAATCAGTTGAAATAACCAATAGTACACAGGATGGAAGACAGACATGAATTTATGGACAATGATACAGCTGACTTTCTGAGTGGACTACCTGAATTCAAAGGTGTAACAACTAAAAATAATTTTAGAAGTGTGAACCTTCAAAGCACCTGCAGTATGCAACAGTTGACTGCATAGATAAAGAACTGATATTCTTTAGTGATTTTCCCTCCCATCAGCACTTCCCAGGCAGTCAGTTTAAAGAGATTTACCTAGAGGCACAGTGAGGTCCAATGCAGAAATATCCAAGTTAGCATTCAATGCTAAATCAGCTACCAAATAAAGGATACTCTTACTAGCACACTCCTTTTTCTCATGCCAGTGCTTCCCAACAGAACAAATTAATTCCTCTGGGGCACATGGCTAACATACCTTTACTGGTGTAATACCTGAAATAGCTCATTTGGGGTCAGTTAGCTCTATGCAACTGTTCATTGTACCACATGAGAATATACTGTCACTAAAGGAGTAATAACTGAAAAAACTGCCATTTTTAAAATTAGACATTGTAGAGGAAAAGATAAGAGCAACAAAATGTCCTCTCCATAGTGAGGCTGTGATTAAGCTGGACAGTATTTCAGAATTTAAGATTCCCAGAAGTAGATGGAAAAATCTGCAGAAATTGTGTCAGAATTGTGTGTTCCTTTTGGGTGAAACCAGATTCTTTTCAATACTTTTGATCCACCCTAGCTGTGACTCTAACACTCCAAGATGCCACAAGGCAAGTGTGGTGGTTTCCTCCTGGCTGGATGCCAAGTGCCCACCAAAGCCACTCTATCACTCCCCTTCTCAACTGGACAGGGGAGAGAAAATAAAATGAAAAAGCTCATGGGTCAAGATAAGGACAGGGAAAGATCACTCAGCCATTACCGTCATGGGCAAAATAGGCTCGATTCGGGGAAAATCAGTTTAATTTATTACTAATCAAAACTGAGTAGGAGAGAGGAGTGAGAACATGTGTAGGATAATGAGAAATAAAACCAAATCCTAAAACACCTTCCCACCACCTCTCCCTTCTTCCCAGACTCAACTTCACTCCCGATTTTCTCTACCTCCTCCCCCCGAGCAGCACAGGGGGATAGGGAATGGGGGTTGCAGTCAGTTCATCACGTTGTCTCTGCTGCTCCTTCCTTCTCAGGGAAAAACTCCTCGCACTCTTCCCCTGCTCCAGGGGTTGCTCCCATGAGAGATAGTCCTCCATGAACTTCTCCAACATGGGTCCTTCTCACAGGCTGCAGTTCTTCAGAAACTGCTTCAGCATGGGTCCTTTCCACAGGGTGCAGTCCTTCAGAAGCAGACTCTTCCAGCGTGGGTCCCCCACAGGCTCACAAGTCCTACCAGCTACCCTGCTCCAGCGTGGGCTCCTCTCCCTCCACACGTCCACAGGTCCTGCCAGGAGACTTCTCCAAGCATGGGCTTCCCATGGCATCACAGCCTCCTTTGGGCACATCCACCTGCTCTGGCGTGGGGTCCTCCATGGGCTGCAGGTGGATATCTGCTCTGCCGTGGACCTCCACGGGCTGCAGGGGCACAGCCTGCCCCACCATGGTCTTCACCATGGGCTGCAGGGGAATCTCTGCTCTGGTGCCTGGAGTACTTCCTTCCCCTCCTTCCTCACTGACCTTGGTGTCTGCATAGTCATTCCTCTCACATATTCTCACTCCTCACTCCAGCTGCAGTTTGTGTCCTGGTGGTCTTTTTTTCCCCCTTCTTAAATACATTATCACAGAGGCACTACCACTGTTGTGGATTGGCTTGGCCTTGGCCGGCGGTGTGTCTGTCTTGGAGCTGGGTGGCATTGGCTCTATCGGACATAGGGGAAGCTTCTAGCAGCTTCTCACAGAAGCCACCCCTGTAGCCCCCCCACTACCGAAACCTTGCCATGCAAACCTAAGACAGCAAGTTAGTTATAGTCAAACAAATCTAATGAAAAAGACCAGTTTAAAAAAATATGTCTACAAGGAGTTCTGTCAGGCAGCCTCTGGGGCCCTGCTCTTTGTAATTCTGCTGAGTCGACTGTGTTAGGAATTTCATAGTCAATTACAGAAGTCCACCAGTGGTAGGGCATTTTTGACTCCAGAAAGAATACGAATGTTTGAAGAAATCAAGTTCTATCGGAACTGTGCAATCAAACAGTGATTCATGTTTTCTGATCCAAATAAGTCCTTACTTTTGCAGATTTAATTTTGTCTTAGCTTGAAAAGTAATTTGTGTTGCTTGCCTTAATTCCTTGCAGTGAGGAAGGACAGGAGAGTTGGAACACTTTTCTTTGGTTCTATTATTAAACAGTAGACTGTAGGAATAAATATGTGCAGAAAATCATCCTACAAGCTCCATTATATTGGTGTAGCTTATAATGTCAGATGAGATACACAATAACCAAGATTCTTTATGTAAATAGATCTGGGGTGAATTATGTAACAAATTCTCACTAGATGGAATTTTACAACAACGTAGTCTTCATGTTTGTGCATCTTTTTTTTTTTTTTTTATAATGATGAGCAATTTGTGGTGGAAACCAAGGCGAAGAAAATATGTGGGCTGGATATTTAATCATTGCTTTTCTAGAAAGAAGCAAATAGATCATGATTTATAACACTCTCCAAAATTATGTCAAGGTTTAAAGCAGGCTGAATAATATGGAAAAATCTAACCCTCCCAATAAAAAAATCCAAACCCTCAAACACTTCACTTCTGATGAGCCTATTTTAAAAATGTAACTAAAAGTATTTACTTAACAGTTTTCAATCATCTTTTACAGCTGTTTGTATACCATACAGGATGAAAGCTCTGTTCTTCCACTCTTCATTTGACTTGTCTATTTAGGCATTCTTACTGTATGTTTAGAAAATATGGTGGAAGAAAATTGTTCTTCTATGTTCTTCTTGCTTGTCTGTGGCCAAAGGCCAAAGGCCAAAGGCTGTTTATGTGGACAAGAATTAAGGACACCTATGTCAGAGTAAAGTCTCTGAGGCTGCCAATTTTTTTCTAACTGACAAGATGTGGTCCAGTGACAGTGTTCTATGTATAATTTCTACCTTAGTTATATATTTCCTGTTGGACCTCAATTCATCAGGAAGGGTAAGATGCATTTCATCTATTTTTTACCATCTTCAAATACTTGGTAGCAACAATGATAAATAAGTGATGCCAAAGTAGTTTCATATAAAATGTATTTAGTCTCAATTCATTCATCAAGCTGTCTCTGTGGTCTGTGGAGAAGTAGGTACTTCCAGAGGGCAATTCCTGCCATCCTAAAATATGTCAAATTTGCTGAGGTTAATCATTTTTTGGAACATCTTATTTTTTTATTTTGGCTTAAGAAGTGTTCATATGACTATCTTAGAATGCACATCTAATTTATAAAATGGCTAAAGACAAATGGGATAAATCATATTCTCAATCCATTTTTCTGTATATAGGACCCTTCTGTAAAATAAGAATATGTGCTTTAGAGCTGTAAGAAGAGGAGCTTGGAGACTACTGTCCGAGTATGTATTACTGCCTAAGGCATATAGAAATCTAAATATAACATTCACCATTCTGAGCCTACTCAGAACTGGTAGAAAGTACTGTAATACAAATAATGGCATCAACTATCAGACCTTAAAAAGAAAAGAGATTACAACTATTTAAATCTATCTCTACACTTAATGGAGAATGACACTATTTAGATGAGATTTCTTTGGCAAAGTTTTAGATATTAGAGACTGGGGATACAGGCAGTTTAAAATCTGACATCATTCAGGAACACCAGTTTGCCAAGAATACAGCTGAAGGTTTGTTGAGAAAAGTACTCGGGCAATTTAAATGAGAATTTCAAGACATGAGAGATGGTTAGAGCTCTAATTAAAAAGATAGCCAAGTTCTAGAGCTTGAACTGAAGTAGCAAAAGCAGTAGGACATTAATTCATTTAGTTATACATGACAATAACATGAAAATCTGACAACTCAAACAGCTGTCCAAATTACTGTACATATGCGCTACTCTGATTTTTACAAAATCACACACATACATTCAGATTATGAGTCTGCAGAGGATTCTGTGAGCATGAGAAAATATCAGGGCAAACAGAAAAATTTCAGGATAGGGAAAAATTAGCATCATACCCCTGGGGAAAAATATACATGAAAACTACTGAATACCAGAGCAGAAGCAGAGAGGTTTGATGACTGAATATAAGCTATAAAATCTATAAAGAGATCAGGAGGACTACAGAAAGTCACTGGAGCTTTCAGGAACCATCAGCACCAGAAGAAAAGCTTGATTTGTTTCTTCTTTCCTTCCTCTTTGTAAAACGTCTTACAGTGCACTATTTAGTCCATTCAGAATCTCACTGAATCTAACACTAGATTCTGTGCCAAACTAAGTAAGAACATTTCATCAAGGTCTGTTTTGTTTTTTGTATATTATTTCTAAAGAAAGGGGAGGGGGAGGTATAAACAACGTATTGGTAACCATGCATTTAGTAACAATCAGTATTTGGGCAAACTTTTATAACATTGCAGCAGCCAAACACTTAAAAAAAAAAAAAAAAAAGAAGATTGGCTAAGAAAAAACAAGGATAATAAAAAGCAAAAGGTTTTCTAAATTACTGTTGCCTGTGTCATTAAATTTCATATTGTGCATGGAATCTAAATACATCGCTTTGTTCTGCATGACAAGCAGAAGTGAGCATTCATACATTACTCAGCCACTTAATTAAGAGCTTGGGATATTTGCAGTTAGCAGAAACTAATAAGGGAATCACATTTAAATTCAAATCACTCCTCAGGGTAGCTGTCTGCAACACAAGCAAAGCTTACTGGGTAGATGTTCCACTAAATGCTCAGCTAAAAGCTTAGTTTTACTGTATTTGTGAGTAAAGAATAATTCTGGTTTTGATTAAAGGTGAGAGTAAAATAAACAAATCTGGTTTGGATTTTCAAGTCATGTTTTGTCTCAGTTATTTTTAAATTCCAGTATGTCCATTACTTTGTATAATAAGAGTGTGATTTAGGGCTTTACTGCATAAACCAGGAGTTTCTATAAAACAGTCAGCTGGGCTTACCCTACACATGATATTTCAAGACATTTTGCAGGAATAAAACCTATTGCAGACAGCAAGCAGCCACCCTAGCAGCCTTAAGGAAACATATCAAAATCCATGTATTGGTGCATTATGTGCCATATCACCATTCCAAAAAATTATTAAATAAATGAAATTTACTGTACTACCAATTTTCTTCTTTGTTGCTCTCTACTGAACAGCTCATTTTGTATTTTATCTGGGAACTCCAACTTTTAAGGAATTTCATATTTTTTTCTTTCTAAAAACCTCTCTGAATTCTAAAATTTCAGGATAGGAAAATCAAACATTAATATCTGAAAACTCACAGAGAAATGTGTTATTAACTATTCTTCTGCTTTAAAAGTTGCAAACAGGGCAAAAACAATGCCAATAATTTGTTCATTAAAAATAAAGCAATTTAAACTAGAAAAATATGACATCAATCAAAAAAAAAAAAAACCCACAAACCTCAAAATCTTTCATTTAAATTTTCAACATGAGAAAAATTGTCATGTCATAAATGTAAGCAACAATGAATATTTAATGTTTACCACAACATTAGGGTACGTCTATACCACAACGGATGCGTTCTTGCACAGCATGCAAGTATGTTTAAGCTACCTCTGAATGAGTTGAGTAAAAAACCTCAAACATTTCAGTGACAGAAAAGTAGTGGTTCTAGCCTAGTGATGAATCACTGTTGTAAGCCATTACAATTTCACTCCTTGCTGCCAATCCACAATATACATGTTCCCTGTTGGCCACCTCATCCATGCTTTGAGTATGTATAACTGACAACATAAAATATGCTCTCTTCTGTGGCCTTTCCACTCTTCCACTAAGTATAACATGTTTTTTTTCTTTTCCTCTGAAGTTATTTTCCCAAGGCTCTTTCTACTGGTGTGGGAGTTCAGCATTCTGAGACTCTCAGCTTCTATATTTGAAATATTAAGTTTAAAGTACTTAAATTTGGGGGGATTTTTAAATGCTTTGGAGCTTCAACGCTCGTCATTTACAATTTTTAATACATTTATGAGGGAATCTGCAACATATTTGTTGTTTTGACACTTTTGCTTTACTATACCATGTGTTGCCCTCAAAATCATATCATACTTTATTTTTGTATGTGGCTTTTTTTTTAATATAATTTCTTTATGGCTACAATGGCCAAAGAAGACTCTTGACTCACAGTTTCCTAGAATAATCTGGTGCTATAGAGGAATTGTATGACATTTTCAAGCATTAAATCTTTAATTCTCACATTCCTGGAGATGCGTGTGCTAGGGTATGCATCTATGCAGTGAAATGGAACAACAAAATTAACATTAAGTGTTAACCAAGTCTGGTCCAAAATTAGAAGTAGTTTGATTGCATCAGTGTGATTATGTGCACTCAGCATTTATGAGTGGCCTGACATATTTCTGCAAATGCAACATCACTCCAGCACTGAGCTGTTGTTTTCAGATTTGAGCTTTTATCACTGCGTTAGAGCTCCCTTGTGTGCTACTCTATACAGTATTGGTTGGAACCAGAGATTTCTGTATGCTATTAAAATGTGCAGTGCAAGCAAGCCTTCAGAGGATAGGGATGTATTCTTACTCTTCCTTTGCTCAAAAAGAAACAGAGGAAGAGAGAAATAAAAGATTAAAATGCCTTAGGAATCATTCTTTTTCAGCCTTACACTTCTACCACCTGCAAAAATTGTGTTTGTCCAATAGTGTTTGATGACAATGAAATCAGCAACAGAACTGTGATCGAGAATGAATTTGACTCAGGGCAAAGCTTAGAAGAGCTACTTCAAATGCCAACATTTCTTAAACAGCTGTTCTCCTATATCATAACTGGAAGAGATTAACAAGTTTGAAGTCAACTGAGGAAAAACTGTTCTAGTAAAAGTATCTTGTCAGTAAATTAGGATACATCCTGTAATCTGCTAACCTTAGCAAAACCGTGTAAGTAGACGAAGAGTTCAGCTCTGTGAATTCTGTAAATCAGGTTTATTTTTCACTATTTACCTGAAAAGTCTTGAAGCACACAGTCTTGAAGTAGATTTCACATATAATGGCAAATACAGCCAAAACCACAAAAGATCCCCACTGCATGAACTTCTTCACTTTTCTTTGGCTCTCCTTCTACTGCAAAAGAAGTTAAGAAAGTGCATCACCTTGTAGCCAAATAAAACAAATAACCCTTGAGCTATGAATAGACATTGGCCTGATGTTTCACTTTCTTAATGCTAAGCATTTTCAACCCTTTATGACACTTGTCTTTTCTCTAGTGCAATGCAAAATAGAGAAGAGCAAGAGGGGTGCTTGAGCTGGCTGAAAGAGGAAACCTATCACTTGGCAAAGGAAAGAGAAGTAAGAAAAAAAGCAGAGGGAATCTGCCTTCTCATTTTCAGGATTAAAGGAACAGTATCAGGAGCAATACAGGATGTACAACTGAGAGGAGAAAAGGTGCTTTTCTACTTTTTAGTTGATTGATTTTATTTTGGAGATCATAAAAACACTTGATGTGGAAAGAGAAGTGTGAAGATTTCAGAAATAATTGGGAGAAGGTAGGTAAAGCTTGCCACTGGCTATTCAACCTTGCCTGTGATCCTTTCACAGGCAAACTTGCATGCACATGGACATGGTATTTTCACTGGTGTATAAAAATAGCAGTTCTTTGTATGAAGACACTTATTTTCTTCCATAGCATGCTATGGAAAGAAGACTTCTTGGAAAGAATACTACTTGTTGTAGAAAGTAGTCACAGAACACAATATGGGGTATGCAATTTAGGCAACTAGTAACAGGTCTTTTTCTATATCCAGAACACTCAACCAGTGCTCAGATCCTACAGAATAATTCCTCTGGCTTACAGTTTGCTCCTGAATGCCTCCTTTGGGGCAGAAGGGGTAAGGAGAGGGAGTCCCCACTGCTCTTCCCCAGTATGTTGTTTACTGTAATTCAGCTTATTTTCAGCTGCCATCCTCCCCAGGGAGTAGAAATGGGCTTACCTGTGCTTACCTGGGAAACACCAGGGCAGGAAACCTGTGAGATGTAGGCTAGCTCTGTAGCAGGGGAGGGACCACGGCATGCCTTTTCCCCTAGCTCTAGCATGAGCTTTATGACATGCCCAGCCACATAGGCTGAGCACAACCAGTTACAAGCACTTTTCATAAGTATTCCTATGTTAAAAAATGCCCAAACTTTAGATAGATACCACTAAATAACAAGCACATTTGCACAGATCGAGACCAATTAACATATCATTAAATAACTTAGTTTATTTGCATTCAAGTTGGGCTCTATACCCCAATTTACCTCACAAAGAAAAAAAAAATCATGTCCACTAGGGTTAAGTCTGGCATTTCCTTTTGTGAGTTTTTATGTGTTCCTGCTGGTTTTCTGTGTAGTCCACTTAACGGAAATACATTTATCCAGAAAGAGATATTCTAGAGAATGCCAGCAAGCAGGTTGAGGATATCTACCATGATTTTTAACTTGTGTAAAATTACTAGATCATAGTAAGTGAAATTCTCCATGTGTCTATGGCTTATGCAGCAGAAACACAGTCCATGGTCTTCTTGTCCAACCCCATGACTATTTCAAAGGGATAAATCAGGCTTCAGACTAATTTGCATGGCTAGGTTTAAACTACCTGTAGAGGATCTCTGTCAGAAATAATAGATCATAGTTTCAAAAGAGTAGTGATTGTGAAATTTACACCATATTCTTAATCTCCATCTTGATTTCTGTGGTAAGGAAGGCCTTTATGGACCACCTATTTAAAAACTGTGGTGGGATGCATCCATTAAAAATATTGTTTGTCCATAGTTTTTCAAAAGAAGCCTCTATGCATTGCTCCGGTAAAAAAACCCAGTCCTTCACAATTAAAGTGGTCAGCCAGTAAAACAATGGTATTTAACAGTTTCGAGATGTTAAAGTTGGGGACTGCATTTGCACTTTGCTGTTTGTTGGCATGTAGCTAAATCCAAGGCTCAATTTATGGCAGCCTCATTACTGCTCTAATTTTAGAGCTGGAGGTCAGCAATGCTCTGAGCTTTCATCCCTTTTCTTTCCTGTTTCTCTTGCAGAATACTTGAGTACCTAGGTAAACAGGCTTGAAAGTTGATTTTCAATGCCACTTACACAAAACATCACTCAAGGGAGATCAACACGTTGCTGAGCATTATACTTTTAATTTCAGTATAACTTATTGTATTTCTCATTCAGAAACATTTAAACCATCATGTCTTCTTGTTCTTATAATAATACTCAGAATACTCTCCTGAGGCTCTATTTGCAATTGAAAGCATATTTTTAAGTTTTGCTAATTGTGTTTTTTATTCTACCCATGAAGAAAAAAAAAAAACAACAAAAAAAAATCATCTTTCTGGGAATGTGTATTTTACTTCATCAGTCTCTTTTAATAACATTTGCAATGTTTTATTTCCAATTAGTTAATCTTCTGCAGTTACATGTAATCTCCATGTTGCACTGTGTCAAAAAGAGATAAAATGAATTCCAAAATAAGATTAATTAAAATATCTGAAAACCTGTGTCACATATTAATGTGTTAAAAGGCATAATTTCTAACAACTAGTGTTTTGACCTGAAAAAAATAGAATAAATGGATTACTATTAAAGTAATGGCACATTTAGCTGGTCTGTCACACTTTTCTGTCCACAAATTTCAAAGGACATGAATAGCACTTTCTTTATTTGCAGATGGAAGAACTGAACCATAGAAACTGGCGGGTGTCTAGCAGGTTAACCTGAAGATTCAGTACTTCTCATTTTTCTGAGGTTGCCCATATTGGCCTCCAGTGACTTACAGTAGTAGGATGATTCTGTTTATCTCATGGAACACCACTTACAAGGTACTAAGCATAAATCACTTACAGGTAAAGGATGTAATTATGGCTATGAATTCCACCAAGACAACTCTCATGCATAAATTTAAGCCCAAACTGAAATGTGTGTAGACCCAGACCTTGATGAGCTGCATTTTATTTTATTCAGAGGACCAGCAAAATATCAATGTACTTCTGAGATGCCATGTAAGTTCTTGGAACAGGTTTTAATGGTGTATTGATTCTTTGTCTAGGATGAACTTCAGTCTGTACAGTTCTTAGCCTAGATAAATGCCCTTAACATTAATATATGTTGCCATTAAATAAATATCAGTTTATTACCAAGTTCCTTCACTGTTATTTCAAATTTTAATGTTTCATTATTTTCTGACTAATAATAAAACTGTACTCTGGAAACTAGTAGACATTTTAAATCAGCTTCATTATTATAAAATCAAAAGTCATAAGCACACGGATGTATTATATCTGTACTTATACCTGCCTTAAATTTTCATTTAATGGAATTCATTAATGAAATTCACATTTTTATGTACCACCATGTCTTTCTGCTGCATCAGTTTGATTTTATAAACCATTTTGCATCCATAAGTTCTAATACCAGGCACTATATGAAGAGTTGTGTTAAAGGTATGTTAAATAATTGTAGTCAAACACAGTGCTATGGTATCTTTAGGATTAATTTCCATTGATTTAAACATTCTTATATAGGGAAAGTTTCCTTAGCAAGAGTTTTCTTCCTTTCTAAATAATTAGTAGTGGTCATAAAACCAAGTGATTTTCCAAAGTCCAGACAAGCATGAGGAATATTGTCCTTCTGAAGCTGAATTACCAGCTCTCACGGAACTTAATAGGATTTTTTATCATGCACATTCAAGGACAGTATTTGGTCCTTGCTGAGGATAAGCATGTCATGTAAGTTCTGCCAGTGTAATATGCATCTGACCTGCAATATCCCAGCTATTTCAGATGTGTGCCTGTCTCAGACAAAGCCTTTCAATTGTGGCAAATTATATGGTGGATTTGTGAACAGGATAAAACATCCACAAGGAATTAGTCTGTGATGAGAACAAGATCTGAAATAGCTGATGCCTCACATTTTCTTAGCTGTGCTTTTCTTTTTTATCTGTGTTAAAATTAATTATATTCTCTGTAGCATTACCACTACAAAACAGAGATTTTGCACAAAAGAAAAGAGACAGTTGGCTTTTTTATTTCTGCAAATGGTCCTTTTAGGATGGGAGGTGAAAGAGCTGTTCCAAATCTCATCCTTTAAAGCAATACCAATAAATGAGACAAGGGATCTGGTGACAACTGGCATGGAGAAGGCCGAGGAACACAACAATAATTTTGTCTCTGTTTTCACTGGCAATTTTCTTCACACATCTCTAGTCCCTGAATCTCAAGGCAGGGACTAGGCGAATGAAGTCCAACCCATTGTAGGAGAAGATCAGGTTCAAGACTACCTGAGAAACCTGAACATACACAAGTCCCTGAGACCTGATGATTTGCATCCCAGGGTCCTGAAGGAACTGGCAGATGTGGTTGCTAAGCCACTCTCCATCATATCTGAAAAGTCATGGCAGTCAGGCACAGTCCCCAGTGACAGGAAAAAAGGAAATATCACACTCATTTTTAAAAAAGGTATAAAGGAGGTCACTGAGAATCACTGATGTATTTCTTTTGTGTGGCAAGGTTTTGGGAGGGGGGGGCTGCAGGGGTGGTTTCTGTGAGAAGATGCCAGAAGCTTCCCCCATGTCTGACAGAGCCAATGCCACCCAGCTCCAAGACGGATACATCGCTGCCCAAAGCTGAGCAAATCAGTGACAGTGGTAGCACCTCTGTGATAACATATTTAAGAAGGGGGGAAAAACTTCTGCACAACAGCAGCCAGAAGAAAGGAGTGAGAATGTGTAGGAGAAATGATTCTCCAGACACCAAGGTCAGTGAAGAAGAAGGGGAAGGAGGTACTCCAGGCACCAGAGCAGAGATTCCCCTGCAGCTCATGGTGAAGACCATGGTGGGGCAGGCTGTGCCCCTGCAGCCCGTGGAGGTCCACGGCAGAGCAGATATCCACCTGCAGCCCATGGAGGACCCCACGCCAGAGCAGGTGGATGTGCCCAAAGGAGGCTGTGACACCATGGGAAGCCCATGCTTGGAGAAGTCTCCTGGCAGGACCTGTGGACGTGTGGAGGGAGAGGAGCCCATGCTGGAGCAGGGTAGCTGGTAGGACTTGTGAGCCTGTGGGGACCCACGCTGGAAGAGTCTGCTTCTGAAGGACTGCACCCTGTGGAAAGGACCCATGCTGAAGCAGTTTGTGAAGAACTGCAGCTCATGGGAAAGACCCAGACTGGAAAATTTCATGGAGGACTGTCTCTCATGGGTGGGACCCCACACCGGAGCAGCGGAAGAGCATGAGGAGGAAGGAATGACAGAGAGAATGAGTGATGAACTGACTGCAAACCCCATTCCTCGTCCCTCTATACCTCAACCGCAGTTGAGTCTGGGAAGAAGGGAGGGGTGGGGGGAAGGTGTTTTAAGATTTGGTTTTATTTCTCATTATTCTACTCTGATTTGATTGGCAATAAATTAAATTAATTTTCTCAAATGTTTCCTGTTTTGCCCATGACAGTAAAATTGCTGAGTGATCTCCCTGTCCTTATCTCAACCTACAAGTCTTTCATAGTATTTTTCTCCCCCTGTCCAGTTTAGGAGAGGAAATGATAGAGCTGCTTGTTGCGCACCTGGTATCCAGCCAAGGTCAACCTATCACAATTGACCAGTCATCCACACCTCTGTGTCCAGTCAGATAATGGAACACATCCTCTGCAAAGCTATGTCAAGGCCTATGGATGACAGGGCGATTAGAGACAGTCAACATGACCTCACAAAGGGCAAATCATGCTTGACTGATCTGGTGGCCTTCTACAGTGGAGTGACTGCTTTGGTGGATAGGGGAAGAACAGTTGGTGTTGTCTGTCTTGACTTCTGTAAGGCCCTTGACATGTTCCTACACAACATCCTTGTCAGCAAATTGTAGAGATATGTGTTTGATGGATAGACTATTTGATGGATAAGTAATTGGCTGAGTGGCTGCATCCAAACAGTTGCAGTCAACAGCCAAATGGAGATCAGTTACAAATGGTAACAAGGGATCTGTATTGAGGTGGGTACTGTTCAATATCTTTATTAATGACATTGACAGTGAAATTGAGTGCACCCTCAGCAAGTTTGTGGATGACACCAAGCTGAGTGGTGCACCTGACACACTTGAGGGAAGGGATGCCATCCAAGTGGATCTTGACAGACTTGAGAAGTGGGCCAATGTGAATCTCATGAAGTTCAACAAGGCCAAGTGCAAGGTCCTGCACCTGGGTCAAACAAACCCCAATATCAATACAGACTGGGGGATGAACAGATTGAGAGCAGCCCTACAGAAAAGGACTTGGGGATATTCGTAGATGAAAAATTAGATATGAGCTAGTAATGTGTGCTTGCAGCTCAGATACCCAATCTTATCCTGGGATGCATAAATAGAAGCATGACCAGCAGGTCGAAGGACATGATTCTCTCCCTCTGTTCTGCTCTCATGAGACCACACCTGGAATATTGCATCCAGCTCTGGAGTCCCCAGCACAAGAAATACATGGACCTGTTAAAGTAGGTCCAGAGGAAGGCCATGAAAATGATCTGAGAGCTGGAACATTTCTCCTGTGAAGAAAGGCTGAGAGAGTTGCAATAGTTTAGTCTGGAGAAGAGAAGGTTTTGGGGAGACCTTATTGTAGGTTTTCAATACTTAAAGGGGGCTTATAAGATGGAGAGAGACTTTTTACCAAGGCCTGTAGTGATATGACAAGGCGTAATGGTTTTAAACTAGAAGAGAGTAGATTTAGATTAGATATAAGGAAGAAATTCTTTCCTAAGAGAGTGGTGAGGCACTGGAACAGGTTGCCCAGAAAAGCTGTGGATGCCTTATCCCTGGAAATGTTCAAGGTCAGGTTGGATGGGGCTTTGAGCAACCTTTATCTAGTGAAAGAGAGTAGACTAGACTGTTCAGTTGGAAGGAACCTACAACAATCACCTACTCCAATTGCCTGACCACTTCAGGGCTGACCAAAAGTTAAATCATATTATTAACGGTATTGTCCAAAAGCCTCTTAAACACTGACAGATATGCCTGTCCACGGCAGGGGGGTTGGACTACATGACCTTTAAAGGTCCCTTCCAACTCAAACCATTCTATGACTCTATGCTTCAATAACTTTATCAATTGATAAGTTAACAGAGTTAAAGAAATTAGCAAGAAACTCTTTAGTGGTGGGTTGCTCTGGGGTTTTGTTTAAAAAAATCTCTCATAAGACAACTTTTTAAAATTATAGTTGGGGGCAATTTTAGCTCATGGAAATGAGTAAGGGCTTTTCACAATAAAATTATCAAATTAAATACTGTGCATGTTGCCAGTAAGTGAAAGTTGACCACAGTTCACAGCCATCTGAGTTGTGTTATGGTTAGAATTATTAGTGTATCAAGCACACATCACAATAAAAGAATAGCTAAACTTCTACACTTCCTGTGTATTCAAAGCACATGTGATGTAAAAATTGGCTGAGCATCTGTATAGCTTAAATGGGGAAAAGGTTAGATTCTCTGTTCTTTAGAGCAGATGTTCAAATTCTAAGACAATGCAAAGTGAAAGTCTTTACTATTTCAATGTTGTCTCATACCCGATGTGGAAACAAGAAACTGGTCTTATTCCAGGCCAGCTACAACATGCAGACACAAATGACACTTAATGGTGTCCTCTACTAAGAAAAGAGCCTCAAGATTAAAAGTATGCAGATCCTATTTTACTTTCATGATGGGTTTGAGGCACACCTGGGTGTGGGTTTGGACTCCTGTTACCTGTTTTAAATCTATACTGTCAATAAATTAAAAGACTTCTACCTCCAGGACTTTTTGGCCAGAACCTATCACCACAAAGTTAATTCATTTACAGAATGTTTGCCAAAACATTTGACTACCTCTACATAGTTTCAGTCTCTGATTTATCATAGATTAACTGGTTACAGAGAATTTTTATGCAGTTATAAACTCTATGAACACAGACAAGCAAGTCCTTTTTAAAACAAGTCAGAACTGCCTGATTAATTAATCTACCATAGACTAATATATAGTTATTTTCTTGCAGTAGCATCTTCATAGAAATAATGGTTTTTACACTGGTAAATCAACTATGTATTGTAAAGATAGGTCCATATAGAGAATGCTGTATATACATATTTACATCCATTTCCTTTTTAAGCACTTTTACAATCTCTGCCGTGTATCTGTGAATATAGTGCATAATGACCACCTTTTTTTTGTTTTTTTTTTTTTTTAATGGAGGACATTAACATTGTATTTATTGCATTAGAGTGCTTCTGAAAACACTTCTGGAGTGTGTTCATGACTGCAGGGTATGTCTTCTGTTACTTCTTTAAATGAAAGTGATACACCAATTTGCAGGTGATTCAAAACTCTACAGCAGAAAGCTACAGTACTGCACATAGACATTCTTGGTTAACATTAGTGTGTCATCAAAATAATTTGACATACTGAGAAGCAAAACACATATGAACAGAGCCCAACTGTTCCTATGCCACAGGCACTTTTTCTGTTTCAGATGACTGATATACTCTTCAATGTTGCAACAACTGAAGCAAATCTTTCTATACATCCTCCTATTTCATTTAGCATATAGTAAATGCATGCAGGCATTTTGTCATAAGGATTTTTGAGTTTTAACATAACTAAACCTTAATTAGCTTGCTTGCATGAGAAGCAGCACACTGTTCATTCCACCAGCTAGTTCAGGCAAACAACTCTCTTAGGTTTTCAGCCACTTGCTTGGTAGGCTTCTTTTGTCTAGCAAACATGATTTCATCCTCTATATTTGCTATTACAACTGGAAAAAAAGGAATATTTGAGCCTTGAGGAGAAAAGGAAAGTGGAACACTGCATCCAAAAGAGCTCCTGAAATGAAACGTGTGTCAGATCACTACAGCCCTTTGAAGAGAAAGGTGCGTTATGGCACCAAAAGATGAAGATGTTAGGAAACAAAACTTGATTTTTTAAATACTCTAGAAAGAAACACATTCAGACCCTGTGCTAATGGTTTTATCTGCATCACTGTGTTGCCTTAACTGTGTTGCCTTATAGGATGGGTTAATCCTGCTGTTTCTACTGCTGCACAGAGAAAGAGAGTAACAACTGGTCTTCAGTTTGAGACAGCTTCTCCCTTGTCATACACTTGCCCCATGGACAAAGGAAAAGGGAACTGGCAAAGCTGCTGCCTTAAACAGTCCCTTGGGATGCTGTATTATCAATATCTGTTCTGTATTCCAGAATTTCCCAGGAGTACAGTAGTTCTTTTAAACCCATATCATCTGGGGGTACAAAATTTTCTAATTTGCTGTGTGCTTTCTTAGAAAGCCTTGACTGTGATGCTACCTGAATTCTCTTCAGTGGAGCCCAGCTTAAACATTCAGTTGTTTCATGGAAGTCATTGGTTTAGTTCATTGTGAGACTTACTCTAAAAGCAAGGCACTTCCCATGCCAATTTTCTTATGAGAGGATGAATCTTTTTTTTTTTTTTTTATTGTTGACAGCACTGTAAGATAACTCAAATTCCTAATTTTGATGTCTAAGTGAAGTGCTTACAGCTCACTGAGATTAAGCTGGACATTCGTAATAGCTTCAAATTTAGTCATATGGTTTGTCCTTTCTTTTTTCCGTAATGGGGAAAAGAACTGTAAGTGTATTAGTGTTCCATGGAAGCAGTTTGTTTTCAATTTAAGCTGTAAATTGTTTATATTACAGGGAAAAAAATCAGACAAGTGCCACTGGTATTTGAAGCAGAAAATGCTGTAAGTTTGCTATAAGTTTTAGTTTCTGTGAGAATTAGTTTCTGTGAGAATTTAGTTTCTGTGAGAATTTGGACAAAACAGAAAAACACTGTATTGTCTGAACAAGCAAGTCTTACCCTTCTGAATCAGCATCACATAACTCTAGACTGTCTTTGAAAGAGTCAGCTTTGTCTTGTGCCAGTTGAAACTGAATTCACCTTGATGTTCATGAACCTGAAAAGAATGTACATTTTGATGTTTTCACAGTTGCTTTTGCAGCTAGGGAAGTACATGGCAGCAATATGTGCCAAATACATTATCAAACTGCTTAGAGGTTTTTGTCTAGACAAGATGCACAATCTGATAAAAAAAAAAATTAGCATGAACTACTAAAGATCTTTGCCTTATTCAAAAACAAATGAAAAATCATAAGTCTTGTTTTGCTCATCAATGCATGACTACAAAACATTTGATAAAATATTAATTCACTTGTTAAAAGCAAAATGGGTACCCATTGGGGCGTTGGGCTAGATGGCCTCTAAAGGCCCCTTCCAAGCCAAAGCATTCTATGATTCTATGATTCTACCCTCACTTTGTCCTTTACCTAAAGAACCCAATGACAGTCATGGAGATTGATTTATAATAATGCTTCCTATTTGTGAGTTGGGTGTCGTAAGTGCAGTGCAAGCAAATCACAGGACACAGAATAATAAACCCTTCTGAATGTGTACTTGTGCCAGAGGTAGTGGTGAACAGGCAGCAGCAGCAATTCCCAAGAACAAGTGGTAAAGCTGAACAGCTGTGTACACAGCATTGACAATTTTCTTAGTGATACTTTCCTATGAAAAGGTTGGAATCACTGTCTATGATTCACAGCTTTACAGTAACTCTTTTTGGAAGTCTGCAAAGAGCTGAAAATCATAGAATCATTTAGGTTGGAGAAGACCTTTAAGATCATCCAGTCCAATCATTAACCTAACATTACCAAGTCCACCACTAAACCAGTTAAGGGTAGACTAGCAATTTTGTGTTTCCTGTCTTGGTGGCTGGATTATTTTTAATAAAAGTAAAAACCAGGAATCATTAAGATTGGAAAGGATCTCTAGGATCATCAGTCCAACCATCTGCATTTTAGTGGTCAAGAACTACATTAATAAAGCATCATTTATACCTTCAAAGAAGTCTAGGATTTTGCAGGAGTAAACTAACTTTACAAAGCTGTACTTTCTGGGTTGTGTCCTGTGGAATCACAGTGCAGAATCAGACTTTGAATCATGACCTTAGCCTTCAATTGATGTAGAAGTATTTGATTAGTATTTGGGCATCAGCCAGCAATGTTCATTTGATACAAAAGCCTTGTTAAGTCAAAAAGAAAGTGTTTTGGCACTCTACAGTGAGGAACTGATATTTTCACAGATAACGTGTTATTTCTTCAGTGCTACAGGTACTCATGGCATTTTCACAAACAGGAAAAGTCACTCCCTATTCTACATTAGAAATAAGAAGAAAAGAATATGAATAGGTGATTATGGAGGCTTAAGAGTAAGGAGGAGAAATCATGAAATCAGCTATTGTGCAGTCACAATCTATTAATACCATATCCTCAGCAGTGTAGAGGGGTTTTTATTTTTCCATTAGGTTTTAAATTAATGTATTATATTATTTGCTGAATAAAGTAAAAGAGTAGGAAAAGTACAGTGGAGAAGAGGAACAGGAATTAACTGGAAGTGAATTTTGAAAAAGGCTTCTGAAAAAAACAAATAATCGAACCACAGGATCATTTAGGTCAGAAGGGACCTCTTGAGATCATCTAGTCCAATCCCCCTGCTGAAGTAGGGTAAGCTAGAGCAGGTTGCCCAGGGTATTTTACATGCTCTGGAGAGAAACACGTGGAGATCCTGGGCTAGTGGTTTACTCCATATTGCAGGAGTGTTCTACAGGATAGGTTTCCTGCCCTTTCTGCTGTTACACACAGAGAATAGCAACCTACCTTTTTCACTTGAGATAGCACACAAGCTGCTTCTCCCCGTCACACACTTGCACCATGGAGAAAGGCAGAGAGCTGGCAAAGCTGCTGCCTTAAACACTATGCCTTGGGACACTTCAGTATCTGTATCTCTGCACTCCAGAACACCCAAGTTGCATGGCTGATGCCCAAGTTGCATGACATAAAAAGGAGATCAGCATGAGTGAAGTCAAGTTACTAACAGCAGAGAAATGATTCATGTTCTGTTGACAGAAGACAGAGCACAACCAGGAAAACTGTAACTGGAATGTAGGTAGGTCCCTAATTTTGAAAGTGAAATAGAGTTGAAATTAATGAGAAAAAAGCTCAATATAACACAAGGAAGTAAGGAGAGGGACATAAAACAATCAGTCAGAAAGGTCATGGTAGCAGAGAGATACTGGATGAATTTGTTGTGTGCAATACAAGTGCTGAAGAGGCTACGGAAGAAAACAAACAGCAATGACAGAAATGAATAGACTTCTGCACTGACTGAGATATTAATAGACTTCTATCAGTAGGACTTTTTACAATGAAAGCAGTGAATACTGAGAAGGTCATAAAGGATGAGGTAGGCAGATTTAATGAATTAATATAGCCTTGGAAAGAGAAGCTGAAACAAAAGTGAAGTTGAAATCCTGCCCACCTTCAGTAAAAATGGAAGTATTAGTGGTCAGGGAGTGAAATGAAAGATGCAGAAAATATATAATCGGGGGTGGGGGGAGAGGAGGGATGGGGGTTCATTTGTTGTCTTTTGGGTAAGTTTAATTTGAGGAGACATATGAATCAGTCATCAATATCCAAAACCTTTAAAAGATCAGCAGACAGGGTGAGTGGTAAAGACACAGGACTGGCTTTGGAGAATTTGATCATCAGAATGGGTGAAATTATTTAGATAAGGGAACTCTTATGGAGGATGACAGAGGTGAATACACCAGATGAAAGGAGATGGTTATGGTACATTAACCATCAAAGTCAGCATACATCACCCTGTGGTCTGAGATCTTCTGTCACCTCATGTCTTCAGTAAAAAAAAAAAAAGTATCATGTCCTCTGCTTTGGTGTAGTAATTTCTAGTAGATACAATCCAGTTTTTAGCAGTTCTGTCCCATCATTCAGAAGCCTGAAAAAGGAAGGAATAGCTTAGAAAAGGAAGTGGGTATGAGTAGATATTAGTGGCTTCAGGAAGAAGGGGTTTTAGAAGTGAAGACGTAGATCACAGAGATTCATGAGAGGTCTAAGAGTGAAAAAGCATTAAAAGAAGGAGCAAACAATGGGCTTTTTCAGTAAGATCTTCAGACAAGTCTAACAAACTTTAGGAAACTTCACAGATCTTGCACAAAAAAAAAATACAATCCTGAGAACAAATTGCCTAAAGATAGAAACCAAAGATATGAACAAATGAACAATTTGGTCAGTTCACATGTTAAAAGTGGCAGTCACCAGTAATCTGTACAAGGACTGTACAAAAGCTGACTGCTGTAGGATATTTGCTAATGATCTGGAACAAAATCTGAGATGATTCAAAATTATTTAAGTTAGTCTATATCAATATGACTGTGATGATTTCAAGTAAAACTAGTAAAGGAAGAGTTTATGAAAACTAAGCTTCCCTGTTCATGAGTACAAGGTACATACCTTAGAAAGTCTATTTGGAACTACCAACTGTAATTTAATTGTAGAACTCAGGGAAGGAGGAGATGGAAAGAGAAAACTGCATGATTCTAGAGATCAACTAAGAAAAAAATGTTTACATAGACATAAAAACCATGGTTGAAAATAGTACTAGAGATATCATAGTGATATTATGTAAGCCAACAGTACAACTTCACCTTGAACACTGATGATTTCTGGTCACTTTGCCCATATATTATACAAAAACTGAAATGTTCAGAGAAAAGTGACAAAAAGGATAAGCACAAAGAGGGTCCATGGAAAGTGCATTGAAAAGATGAGTAGCAGGTAGTGTGACAAAGGCACAGAAAAACTGTGCTTCTATTCATATGGTCTCAGAGAATAACAAGATTTCTGCTAAAATGGAATGTGTTTTTATGCTGAAGTTTCCATAAGATGAGATATTTTTCTACTTTTAAATCACAGGGTTAGAAAGGCTACTGATTATGCAGGTTGTGACATTATTTTCTGGCATGGATTTTTTTACAACTTTTTCTGAAGCTGCTGACATAGGCCACAATCACAGACAAGTTCCAGAGTACTGGAAGCCAGAAAGATAGTACATAAAAAAGAAAAAATATGGTCTTAATTCTATTTTCAGTTTTTCAGTTTATTAGAGTACAATTTAATAAGTCTATTTGATATATTTTTACTGGCACATTAAGATTTCATAGATTTCTAGTCCATGCCACTTAATTTTCAGATTCTGTTCATATTTTCCTGCCTTTTGATATCTGTATTTTCTTGGATCCTTCTGTGAATTCCATTCAGAATAATTGAAACCTCCAATACACCTTGATAAATGGGGTTACTTTCTAATAGAAACCACTGTATACTTTTGCTTCTTTATGTATTTTAATTTGTGCACAGTGACCATTCATGAATAAAAATATTATTTCAATAAGAGACACAGAGAGACAGAGGCAGAATAGGAGAAAAAGAGAAAGGGAAGAGAGAAAGAGAGAAAGGAAAGGAAAGGGAAAGAGGAAGGGAGGGAGGGAGAGTTATTCTAGAAGAAATCTGAATTTTTATTATAATCTGGTAGGCTTTTAGGAACCCCTGCATTCTGCTTACTTGCTATAATAAATCCTATCAAACTGCAACTTTCATGATTTTTACACAGTAATTTTCTAAACTGCTCTTTTTGTCCCTTTTAATATGGCAGCTTTTATTGTATTAGAAAATCTTTATTTCATTGTTTTCTCTTCCAGTGATTCCACACTGAGGCTCATTTGACAGACATAATATCTATATTTATTTCTTTTTTTCCATTTAGATGGATCACCACAGTTGTCCTTAAATACAAAGGAATATTTCCTTACCAGAACATACCAAAATAGCCTTTCCAGATAGGGACTTTCAATGTTGTATGTTGTTATGTTCCCTCAGTTTTCTATTTTTTTGTACAAATTTATAGAATGCCATCTGCCAAACAGTAGCAGCCTTCTTAATTATGTATTACTTTTCTTATTGCTTCATTCTTTCTATTATTTTACTTCATAAAGTCAATTTTTTAATTTACAAAATGTATGACAAATTCTTCCTGTTCCCTTCCTAAAGGTTTTTATTGTTCTATGAAATGTCAGGGTATTTCAAAGATGGTGGCATACACAGAATTTTTGGTATGACTATGGGCACAGTGGAGATGAGCTGAACAACAGTAAAAATCCAGTAGTAAAGAGAATTGGAATATTTCATAGCTCTCATTCATGCTTTTCTGAACAACTACAACAGCCAGCATGGGATTGCAGTAACCAGAACATACAGAGTTATACTCTCATAGAAATATTACTTACAACTAGTTTTCCAGTTCTTGAAGTCTATATAAAACAATTTAAATATATTACTTCAGGACTGGACACAGCTGATTAGTATACATAAATAGTGACCCTTTTTTTTTTCAGAAATCATTTTCCGTGTATACAGTGTTTGTATCTCTAATAATGCTTGAGTTTTAGTATTGAGTCCAGTCTAGCACATTGACTCTACCAGTGGCTGGTGGGCATGTTCTCCTCCAGAATGCGCTTTTTTTTTATTATTATAAGAGTATTAGAAATTTCTTTCTGCTGTTAGTCACTTTATTCAGTATGCCCCTTGTCCAAACTGTATTCTTTGAAACACTGATACCAAATTAGTATTGATCATCCCAGAAACTCATCACTGAGTTAGTGGAGATTTCCCCACAGACTTCAAGAAAACTTGGATCAAACCTTAAGGAACTATCTTAATTATTACCAGAAGCAGCTTTCACGATTACTTATCAAACTTTGTTACACTGGTCTCCGTTTTGAACTCTTTAAAAAAAAAAAAAAAAAAAAAAAGAAACTGCTTTTCTCTGTTTCTTTGAAGCAAAGAGTCATCAAGAAGATTGCAAACTGTTACTGCTTTTCACTGAATAAACATCCACAGTAATTAAATGCAAATGTAAAACAAGGAAAGCAGAGAAGGAATGTTTGTATGACTAATTCTTTCCTGAAATAGCATACTTCACACATCATTATAGTCTTCTGTCTTTTACTGAGAAATACGAGTACCAAATATTTTTCATTTTTCACCTTTCTAGTCACCATAAAGATATAAACATAGCGTCATTGATTCTTACAGTATTTACTTGTAGTATTTGTTTCTTGCTGCTGCTCTCATTTCTTTCCTCGCTTCTTTCTGTGGGAGCTAGAATTCCTCTTAATGAAGTTGAGGGAATACAGTAAGTAATTTCAAGGGGTGAAAATTTGTAAAGGAGCTTATTAGGAAAGTAAGTGGTAAAAAAGATGATATCTTAATAAAAAATATTCTCACATTTTCAATATTATACAACTTATTAACCGTAATAAAATTATCTGTGACAGGTAACATAAGAGGTTTTCATATTTCTTTTTGGTAGTTTACTTAACAGACCTTATACCATTTAATAAAGAAAACAATAATTACACAAGTGAAAATACATGGCATTGGATCATTTTTTTATGACTTAATAAATCCATAGGTAGAGGCGAAGTCCAATGAGATCAGTGCATTTATATCCAGACAGCGTCACAAACAGCATTTAGTACAAAAATGTTAGAGCAATGGATTAGATTGTTGTGGGATTTTTGTTACTGTTGGGTTTGGTGTTTTTTTTTTTTTAAACAAATCTCAGTGCCAAAAATCAAGCTTAGAAAATAATTTAGCAATATTTAGCAGAATAATTTTAATCTCACAGAAAAGGATGTCTAATTTCTATTAATTTCCAACTGTTTCTGTCTTTGAAAATATCTCATTAATAAAATAATATCTTTTTCAGTTCATCTCTTGTCAAAGAAGATTTTTAAATTCCCTGATCTATTTTATTCTTTTTTTCATTAAAATAATTCTTCAATACGAAGAATATATCAGTTCTTCAGTATAAATAATTAGCCACCAAAGATGAATCAAAAATTTTAAAATCCAGTGGTTTTGGCTAGCTATGTATGAATTGCTGTATTAATTCCATTTTCAGATCAAATAAATTTGATCTGTTACAAAGGCCTTCACAATTTACTCCGCAGTCTTTTATCAAATGGTACTTTTTCTTTTTCTGAAATCAGTAAGTCTACTCATATATATGTATATAGTACTTTAAGAGTGATCAACAGAAACTGGTTCTTTTAACCTCCTTAAATTTAGTATTTGAGTGTTGTAGACATTATTTTCAAATAATCTTCACTATTATTCACACTTGATTTCAGAAGTACAAAACGTGGAAGAAAATAAAAATCATCAAAATAAAAAGTATGTAAAATACTGTCTATTAAACTATTATTTTTAATTAAAATATTCAGATGTTTTCCTTTGTTTTTACTTTTACAGTTACAGCACTTCAGATTTTACTCATTTTATCATCAAGACACACATCCGTTCACATTCACAGCTTACACATGCCTAAAGAATATAGGACTGGGTAAAAAAGGATTTAGGATTTTATTTACTTAAGGGTTTTCTAGCACCTACTCTTGCAAACTCCACTCACTCTGTAAAAGTCAAACTGCTTTAACCCTATCTCAGGAAATAAAGAAATGGCAATCTGCTGATATCTGAAGCACAATAGAATTCAGCTGGCTCTACTCTATAAATAGAAAACTGAAATATTTCCAGTCATTTAGAGTGGTTTCAGCCTGATGTCCCTGTTTCCTTTTTTTTCTCCTTGGATTCTGGAATAACTAAACTCACTAAATAAATATCAGTGCCCTTCAAAACAAATTTGTGACGTCCTCATATGAGCTTTGATTTGTGATGTTGACTTACACCAGATGAGCTGGCCCCTCATAATTCTTATCTTTTTTCTTTCCACCATGGTCAATAAAGCTATTATGTAAAAAGGGCAAAATGCCACTCTTATTTGTTATATATGCTCCTAGCATTTCTCCCCGCATGTCATATTTGTCTACTTCACTGTCAAAACATGTTTTTACTGTTAGCAGTAAAAACTAAGGGAGTGCCAGCCAGATTCCATTGTCTCACATATTAGCAGCAAAATTGTCAGATTTTAGTAGCAATGATTGCATGAGTCATTGAAGGTTTTGATTTTTAGAAAAGTGTTTAATAAAAGGTTAATCAACAGTGTTTTGAAGTAATGTAGAGAGATTAATTGTAAGATCCCCCTATACAATTGTAAAAATGAACTCTTGTCCAACTGGCCTGATGCAAAGCCCATTGGAAGCCATTTGAAAAGATTTTTCATTCTGAGTTCTGGATTCAGTGCCATGAGAATACTGGTAAGAGTAGTGGGCTAACCTTTTCCACTTCAGCAATTAAGCCATAATGATCAGCTTGAAGTACTGAAACTGTACCAATTCTTGGTGTAAATCAATCAGCATTTAATTAATTGAGAAGGCTGTGCTGTTCTTTTGTTTTCATGTGCTATAATCATATGTACTTATATAAAATGCAGAAGTGCTAATTTATAAATAATGCCTGATGCAAGCCTATTCGCTTGTACTGAAAACATTTGCCATTAACCAGAATTAGGTCAAGAATGAATGTATGCTAAAAAGACTGTTGTGTTTCTAGATATTTCCATATTTTTATGTCCTAAATATATGATTCTGAAAAGATACAAATACTTTCCATTTGAGATGTAATGGCATAGCTGTTCCTAAGATTATTTGCTAATTATGTTTTTAAAGTTTATCACCAGAAATATGGCTGGTACAATAGAAATAATCAAAAATGTCAATATTTTAGTATGACCTAAATGAAAAAGAATATTACTTCGAAAATTATTCAATATTTTATTTAATTAATGCTTCAAGTATTTAAACTTTTGCATAGTTTAGGAAGTGTTTCTTGTCTATTTCCCTTTGCACTTCAGAGCTGCGTTTAGGATTTGACTTCTAGAGCTGCAAGTTTTAACCAATATTCTCAATGATGTAGTAGTCCTGAAACAGATTTGGGATTTAGGAGCTGAAAGTTCTGTGGTTGATTTTCAACATCTACAGCTTCAGAACAACCATATTATATGGGTGTGATATTGCTTCTTCCACTGTCTATGGTTGTTAGGCATTCCTACAATATCTGTTATTTACACATTGTTGTTTTCTTCCACTGTCAACAGTAGTTATCTATTTCTGTACAAGGACTCAGCACTTGTATGTTTTTTTCTATGTGTAGGATTTACAGAGGCCCAAAGATCTCTGCTAGAACACAGCAAATATTTTAGTTACTATAGTTATGGATTCCTTACAAATAAATGGGATGAGTAGCTGTTAAATCTGGCTTGTCTTCTGATCTTGATTTCAAAATATCTTATTCCCATTTTATGGCTGAGGCACCTCAGCTGCAGAGTGGAAACTGACTGGCAGAATAGTAACAGAGCCAGGACTTTCAGGCCAGAAGCTCATTAGCTGAGCTCTAGCACCTTCATTAAAAGCTATTTAGATTAAGGATATTTTCTTATTTCAGAGGCCTGTCTTCTATTAAGCAGAAATTTAATAGGAGGTATAAAATTAATTTGACATACTATCTGTGTTGCAAACATTTTTTCTTAAATTGTTCTTTAATCTACAATTTTTAGATTGATTTATACTGGTGTATGTATGAATCATCTAGTAGTATTTTATAGGATGTTATGAGTTTTAGTTACATTTTAGTATTTCTGAGCATTCCCTTCCTATTACACTGGGCTTCCTCCTATTTAGGGGGTTATTGGCATTTCTGTGCTTTTATCCATTATATAGAAAACAGGAAAAAAAAATTATAAACTTTTTTTCTTGAAAAGTTTAATTATCTTTAATTATGGAATATACCCAGTAAAAGGAAAGATTGTATTCTTTACCAATAGAGAATTGCTGTCATTGAGAACAGAAAGATGACAAATACACGACAAATTTCAACCTTCTGGGAACATAAATACTGTTGACAGTAGTATGTTGCTGTCTTCTGCTATGCAAAGGTGGCACAAACTGATTCAGAAATCTGTTAAATTTATCTTCCAAAAACTAATACCTTTTGGTCTCTCAGGTTACTGATATAGGGCTCTTTCATACGTTAACATGTTCCAACATATCTCAGAAGCAGTCTTAATCACACATTACCTGAAGCCTGTCTGTGTTATTGGCCCATTTGTAACTACATTTTGGAAATGGGCTCAAGCTGCACCAGGAGAGGTTTAGATTGGATATTAGGAAAAATTTCTTCACGAAAGCTGGTCAAGCATTGGAACAGGCTGCCCAGAGAGGTGGTGGAGTCACCATCCCTGGAAGAGTTTAAAAAACGGGTAGACATGGCACTTTGGGACATGGTTTAGTGGGCATGGGGGTTTTGGGCTGATGGTTGGACTGATGATCTTAGAGGTTCTTTCCAATCTTAATGATTCCTAGTTTTTAGTTTCATTATAAACGATCCAGCCACCAAGCCAAGAGGCGTGGGGTTGCTACTCTACCCTTAATTGGTTTAGTGGTGGACTTGGTAGTGTTAGGTTAATGGTTGGACTGGATGATCTTAAAGGTCTTTTCCAACCTAAACAATTCTATTATTCTACATTTGGGTTAATTTTTTCCCTTCCAGATACTGACTGATTAAAAGTCAATAGATTCGGAGCATCTTCTCTAGCAATGTGAATCTTACAAGAGTCATGGGATAGCAGGCCTGTGAAGATGATTCAGCTTACATTACTGTATATGATTTTTTTTCAGAATGTATTTCAAGCAACATTGGAAGAAGGAATGAGAGAAACTTTACAATGTATGTTGCTGTTAGTGTCTCATATAAGCACATAACTTCATTGAAAGACATTTCACTCAGAAGAATGATTTCAAAACTGCAAGGTGAGACTATTTCCTTCTTGCCTTATGTGTGATATTCTGAGTCTTGACCTAGGCCATAGGAGTCGTAGGCCACAAAGACAACTTAAAACAAGTCCTTACACCATTTGCTTTGGACTATGCTAGCCATCTAACTCAGGTGTACTTATCAACACTAAAATTAGGAGTATATTAGGGGTATTGTAAGTGCTTCCAGAGGAAGACTCACAGCAACAATCCAAGTCATAACCTTGGTGGAAACAAAATAAACAAAATTAGAAGGGATCATTCTCATTTTTAAATTCTAACTCCTCTCAGCTCTTTTCTCCACTGTTGTAATTCAGCTTCCCTGCACTGCAGAAGATACTGCAGTGTGTCCTTGAACATTGTATATTTTTTATTAGCATAGTAATTATATCTAATATTCCCTTTTCCCACTAGTCACTGAAACCAAACAAAAATAATGTTCTATTCACAAATTTGACTCCTAAAAACTGTATTGGGCCAGCCAACATGTGAAAGGAGACTTTTGTAGTCTTGTTAACACAAACAGATCAAAAATAATAATGCTAATCCTCTGATTGGCCTAAAAGTCCTGAGGAGTTTTTAACATCTCTCAGAGATCACCTAAGTTTCATGATATGTTGAAAATTTAACATCAGATGTGTGTCAATATGTATTTCTTATCATTTTCCTGTTCTGCTCAGAACTCTCTAGTTGTCTTCCTGTAACCTCTCATATATACTTAACCTTTCCTATTGTATCACCTCCAGCAGGTTATCACAGTCCCCTGCTCTTCTGACCCTCTTACGCTGCTCTCTCCTGACATCGCTCCCGTATAGTTAGCGATAAGATGAGAGGAAATGGGCTCAAGCTGTGCCAGGGGAGGTTTAGATTGGATATTAGGAAAAATTTCTTCACAGAAAGGGTAGTCAAGCATTGGAACAGGCTGCCCAGAGAGGTGGTGGAGTCCCCATCCCTGGAAGTGTTCAAAAAACGGGTAGATGTGGCACTTGGGGACATGGTTTAGTCTAGTCTACCCTTGATTGGTTTAGTGTGGACTTAGTAGTGTAGATTAATGGTTGGACTGGATGATCTTAAAGGTCTTTTCCAACCTAAACGATTCTATGATTCTATGACATATTTTTCTTCTTCATTTTCAACTATCTTAAATTTTTAGCAGAAGGGTACAAAGAGCACTGAGTACAGCTGACCACTGACTAGGACTGTTCCAAATAGCTTTAAGACAACCACAGTAAAAAAATATGTTTGTTTAAATAAGCAGAAAAAGTTCACTTTTGCAGAAAGACTTTTTTTTTTTTTTCCCTGTAAGTCAGTATGAAAGTGGGGAATAAAACAAGGCAATGACTACCAGAGTACTGTATGAAATAGGCAGCATATGAACTTTGATCTCATCTACAGTAAGCTTACATTAATATAACTAAGATAAGAACTAAGCCTAAAATACTGTTGAGCCTGAAACAATAACATCCTTTTTTTTACAAAGTATGCAAAAGTGCATGTAGAATACATCCCTGCCAACTGTTAAGTTTTATTGTGAGCTTGCAATACTTAGCTTTTATTGAACAAAAGGTCCTAGATTTACTGAATAAAAGGTAGGGTTTTAGTCTTCATGGCAACAACAACAGAAAAAAATTACATTTCCTCTGTACCACTGTAGAAAAGCAGCCATGGACAAAAGCCCATAGCAGTAACCATTTTCAGCAGCAGCTTTCAAATTCTTTCAAGAAATATGAATTTTAAACATCACAACATTGTCAGTGAAAGCTCTGCAAAAGGTCTATACAAAATACATCTAAGTTGAAAGAAATGGTAATGGACTACAATAGGAAGCCTGACAACAGAGGGATTAATACAAAAATTTATCATTTCAGAAATCAACTGTCATTAAGTGGACATGGATGCTACTCCTACCCAAGTTCTAATGGTGTGATTTCAGTCTAACCAGTCAATTACTATCTCTTTCCAAACTCAGCTTCTTTGCTTCTGGAATAAATCACTAAATTTAACATAGAAAATTGCTGCTTATAATCCATTCCTTATTGCTAAGCCATTTATCTGTCCTTCCATCCTTCTGTACCGCTGGGGAAGTTTGGACATGAGTTGTTCCAAAAACCTTAGCAAACTTTGTATATTTAGCAGGGGACTGTATTTCAAAAGCCTTCACCATGCTCCCAGATTCTCTCAGTGTAAGAAAGGGGACATACAACCATGTATCTCCCAACTGACTATTAGTTTTACTGACATAAAAATGATAGGTTAATTTTGTGCTGAACATTAATCATAACATTCAGTATTCATAAATTGAGATGAATGCAGTTAAACTGTGTTTGGCATTACTATTTGATGCTTGCAAATGTTCTTGTCATGGAGTTTCCAGTCTGTTGAGGTTTTCTCCACAGTTCAAATTGGCTGTAAAATCAGGTGGTGATTGCTTACAAAGGTCATCTAATGATGACCAACGACTGGAATTTGCAGTCAAACAAGTTCAAATTAAAAGTAAAACATGTGGTGAAAAGAACATAGTATTAGATCCTCCATTTGCTGTTGCCTCCTAATCACACTTTGAACTTTTCTAGTGTATATGTCTTATTTAAGCATAAGACATTGAGCTCAGGGCAGAAGCAATTGTTTGAAAATCATAAAAAGTGCTTATATAAATCCAGCAAATGTTTGATCTTCAGACCTTAGGCAATATCAACAAATCTCATAGTCTTCATGGAGATGTAGCTCTGTAAACTTCAGAAAGTCCCTTCCCAGTATGTACTAAATTCTGCTCACCTACCTCACATGGGTAATCCAGCCATTTTCCTTTTAAAGTTCTTTTTTATGCACAGTGGACTCACATTTCATTTTTCTACAGCACAGCACAGCAAGTGCTCTAACTTCAACATCCAAGCTACTACTTTTTCAACAATAATTTTCCACACTTTTTTTTTTTTAAATGAACTTTCCTTGTATGCACAGTATATTTCAGTGAAAGCTTATCTCCCCAGTTCATAACCATATGCTACAAGTCCACAATTAAGCTCATCCTCAGGCACCAAAGAGGCACAAGGACAGAGAGTAAATGAACAGTGTCTGAAGAAATATTTGGCCATAGTCTCTCCACTCATGCATTTTGCAAGTGCATCTACTGATCTTACCTTACAAATTCAAACTTGCTGCCAACTCTGGTGTTAATTTGCATGAATACCACAAAACCACATTTACCAGAAGCCCAGAAAAGAAGAAGGTAAGGCAATGGCTTACAAATAACCTGAAAAAAGCTTTTGACACTTTGTTGTAGCAATAGTTAGTGCTCATTTTTCCTACATATTATGTTAAGAATCTTATGGTAAGAATGCAGTTGATCCTGACACAGCCAACTGAGTGACTGTCATAGAAAAAAAAAAAAAAAAAAAAAAAGACTTGCATTTAAAAAGAGAGGTTATGAAAAAGATTGAAGGTGTTCCATATTTCTAAGTTAAATAAACTCTGCTATATAGACATATTAAATGAAATCCCATAAAGAGCTTAACCAAACTAAAAGAGAATAAAAGTTTCTTAAGTACCATTATTGATAAACCTATTAAAAACCCCACACCTACAGCAACGAATGCACATATAAAGGCCATAAGGAAGAAGCACTGTTTATTCTGTTTATTCATTCAATTTAGGTTGCCATCCAACAGTTACTCACATTAAATCAGAGGAACATTTTCCTTATCTATAAGTATGCAAAACAGCAGGGAAATAATTGTCACATAAAAGCAAAATTACTCAGATATTTTGTCTTGCCAACATTAAATGTATTCTATTTTTTTCATTGCTAGTCAAAGAAGTTCTCCAAATTTTGTCTTAGTTAAACATAATTCCCCCTGCCACTGACTTTACATCACCTGAGAGTCCCTTTTCTCTAAGGATTGTTTTTTAAATATGTTATACATGCATGTATATATGTATTTCTATATCTGTTTGTGTTATCTGTTTCTTTTTCTACAGGTATTAAAGCATTCTATGTTTAGTCCTGCTAATGTCCTCTAAAAGCAAACTTTGGGGTCCCCCACTCAGGTAGTCATGTTCCTGGAAGTCAGCTTCAGAATCTTAGCCCAAAAGATTTCACGAAGACCAGATAAAACTTTGACTTCTCATACATACAACTAGTTGGTTGCCAGTAAGAAAAGAAATATGATTTTCATCTTCATTCATTTTTAATCCAATACAGAGATTTTACTTTAATGGTAGTAGCAGACTTGGGGCCTGGGTTTTCACTCACAGTGTCCACTACCCTGGCTAATACATTTTTTGGACCTGACTTTTAATTTTTTTTTTTTAATTAAAAAAAATAAAATATTTACATTATATGACTAATAAAGAACATTTGTACATTCCATGCATAGAATTTTATCCAGCTTATTCATAAATTCTTTGCTTCATTTGATATCTTCAGTTCCATGTCTTTTCATTTTATGCCTCTATTCTTATGGATTGTACTGAATTTCATGTCCTTTTGCTTCAAGACCCTGCCTCTATAACCATGCAATTAGGTAGGAGTCTTTTTTCTTCTTCTTTTTTGCTTTGCAACATAGTATCATGTAAATGATACTAACCATCATTGTAACATGTACATTTCTAAGGTATGCTTATAGATTAAAACTAAAGATATGATAAGAATTCCAAAAGTCAAAGACCCAGGAATATTTATTATAGATTTATTGTAATCTCAAGCGTTTTAAGAAAATAGAATGTAATCAGTGAGGCTTGATTATTTTAATACCTAAGGTTAACAATGTTGCTTTAACATCTGTTCTGAAATTTATATAGTACAATGAAATAAGTACTTTTTAAATCTAAAAAATATGGTTATTTCACATTTAGGATTCTATCCTCATTGCATGAATAAATACCACTCATAGTGGTCAGCATTTATTTTGAGATGTATGGGATGGTTTAAAATATAGAGAAAAGACAAAGTACTTTCATGACCTTCTCTAGGTGTTGTTCATTTTTTAACTGTTTTGGAATAGAAATTGAAGGTGTGAAAGGTGACTATAAAAAACCCAGGTAGGAGAAATCTTCTGATACAGAGTGTGTAGAAGACAGCTAAGACATGGTGTGAAGGAGGTCCAAAAGATCTCATCCATGTCCCAGGAAAGGAGTAATGAGTGAGCTGTTGGTGGAAGAGGTTATTAGAAATTGATCCAATGCTTCTGGGTAGCGTGTTAGTTAACACAGAAATAAGTGTTGCTGATATAATTGAGGTCTGAATCAGGCAGGAAATATGACTTAAACCTCTACACAGAATAGACTCCTCCACCTCCCAGACCACATGTAGTCCATATCAGGATGGATCATTGCTGTAACCGCAGCAGGATAAATCAAACTCTTGGATTTTACTTATGGTATTTCGCAAAATAATTCTTCACTTCACCCTTCATTCTTTTAGGTATATTCTCTTAAAATTGTATGTACATTACTCTAAAATAGAGCAGTCTCTTATTACCTTAAAAAGAAAAAAAAAAGAAGATGACTATACTAAGGTTTTATATGTTGTTTTACTATATAAAAAAAATTTCCAGCTGAATTACAAACTGTTGAAGCCGTTGAAATGAAAGTTAAGAAATGCTAATCCAGCTCTAAGTTTAGTCTGCCATATTTACTATTAGTTTATTAGTGGGGAAAAGGACATACAGAGTGCAAAATATTTGCCTTTTCTAGACTCACTAGGAGATATTGCACATGCATAAGACAGCTGGTGTATTGATTTCAAAATTGCATAGATTTGTTTTAGTTGTATTTCATTAAATGTTTAGCTTGCAGCTAGGGGCAATCATTCTGTAATTATTGATAGAGAAAAACAGCATAGAAAAATCTTTTTTCATCAGCAATTCATGCAAATGTTATTTCAAGTGAAAGTCAAGTTATTTCAAATTTTATGTCCATATTCATCTGTGTCCAAATATTTGTACCTCATGGGAGCTATATTTCAAATCATTCCTGTACACATTGTCTTCTAAGGACTACTTTCCCAACCTGGGCCGTGTTTCTAATGATCATTGTAATTCTAGCTTGATTGCTTCTGTATGAAAGACAAGTATTTGTTCAACAAGACACAATACCTTTAAAAAAAGAAATGTAAAATAAATTAATTGGATGGATTATGTCATTAATTGTGATTATACTGGAGGAAAAATTACTGATTATTGTATTGAAATTCTCCTTTCTCTCACTGAATATTTCTGATGTAAGTAAATATGATTTGGTTTGTTTCTTTCACAGGGTTACTAAGCAGCTGATCCCTATAACTAGCTATTCAGCTAAAGAGCCATAGCTTGTCAGAAATACTTCTTCACTTAAAGATGAACAAGAAATTCTGAAACAATGAAATTATGTAGAAAAAGCTGATGAGACTTTCCAAGTTTCTATATCAAAGCATTAATTCAAGGAGTGCAGAGGTTAGCTTGGGAAGTTTTAATCAAATAGACTAGCTATGTTTGGTGTGTTAGTAGAGAAAACTAGAGAAAACTGATTTGTTTTAGAAACACACATTGTACATATGGCAAAACTTTTTCTATTGTAAATTTACAAAGGTACCATAAACCTACAATTTAGCATTACAGATTTGTGTATTTACACACTCAGGGCCAACATACAAATTCATACTGATGACTACTGATCTATTGGTTTTGGTGTGGTCAGCTGTGCAATTGTTTTAACTTCTAGTTCTTCCACTGCTCACTGAAGAAACTGAAAGAAATGAAAAGAAAGTAAATGTATAGACTATGATATCATAGAATAGAAATATGAGCAATCTATTTACAATTTTCTTTGTATCAAAAATGGATCACATGCAATAACATCCCTCTGTAAATTTTGATCCATGATAACAGAATGACATGATAGCAAAATGAGCACTTGCATTTTGAGGAAAAAAATCCCAAGTAATCCATTTGTTTCACCATAATAACATTTTCAGGAACAAGTCTAAAAATAGTTTGTTGAAGCTGTCCCTGATTTCTTAAAGCAATATGTTTCTGAACAGTGTTTGAAATGATGCTTACTGATTCTACTGTGAAATTCTTGGTTGAAGATAAGGATAACAGAAACAAAATAGACAGTGTGTGCTAACGGCATAGGTGTCATCTTTTAGTAGATGACCTGGAGCTGGCTAACTTCAGAAAATCAATCAGCATAAAGTAGATCACATAACTTCTGAATGCAGATTGGTTTCAGGTTACATTAAAGTAGGCACTATTCATGTAAGTATTCATTATAAATATTTATCTGTCCATTGTGAGTTTGTATGCAGAGGCCTGGGATTTTCTGTTCAACTAATATGTTATCTGTAATATCTTGACTTGTTTCTTCTCAAATGATCAATAAGGCAGCACATCGGAAGCCTCCTAGCTCAGCTGTGGAAAACAAAATTTAAAGGAAATCCTAGTTCCTCACTAGCCAAAATTATAAAAGGAAATTTTCAGCAACTGATAATAATTCTATTTGTGTTCCACTATAAGGCCAACACAGTGCTTTGACCCTGCAAGGGAAGCATATGATATTATAGTAATCCTATGATCAAATGTTTGACTCTGCTTTGTTTTTCAATTTATAGGTATATTTTTAATTAATTTTGGAAAGATACACTGTCAGAATAAAACCATCGTGCCTAAAGTTGCAATTTTATGTCAGGCCTCTAAAATATACCTACTGAAGCCAAAAAGATGACTGAAACCCATGTAGAAATGCCTGAGCTAGCTTTAAACTAGCTGAATTAAGTTAATAACAGTAAACATGCAAGAAGCTGAAGCTCAGCATGAGCTATAAGAGACACCTGGGAAAAAGTGTCAATATTTAGGAAATTAGTCTGCCATAAACCCGGAGGTATTAAAACTACACTTTTACTGGTAACTGATTTTCCATATTTTTGAAGAAAGTATGAACACACAAAGAGTATGTTCTCTGTATTCTTGTATACCTATTTGGAATTGGGTGTATAGAACTGATAAAAGTTGTATCATTGATTTTTTTTTCCTCTTTTTTCCTCAAATATTGAGATATTTGTAAGATCTCAATGTTTAACGTTGTTGTAATACAAAATCGTACAAGAAAGCTAACAATTAGTGTTACTTTGTACTGTTGTGATACAGGATATGTTATGGATATGTGGCTTATGGATATGTGGCTTGTGGATATGGGCTTCTGCGGAGTCTTTGTCAGAGCTAAGATATATAATACTATATGAGACAAGCCGGAAAAAGCAAAAGAGCATTCTTTCACATTTATTTTTTCCTTTCAAAGTAGGTGATCTGGTTTATTTTGTAATTTTAAAAAATTGCATGTTTTATATTGAGTGATTACCTGTTTTAAGGACATCTCCAACTTGGAGAGTCACTCCAGTAGAAAGTAAGCCAATAAACAGAAAATAACTTAAAACACAAACAGTTCAGTCTTTATCATTATAAAATGTTCTTCTGTTATTTTTCAGATGTGATGAAACATTAATTGTCACCATACCTGAGAGAGAATGTGCAAATTTTTTTTACAGAACTGAATGCAATGCAGCAACAGTGAAATCTTAGTTGCATGCGATTTCACTATAATGCCCTTTTATGCAATCTTAGCTGAAAAATAAACTGAGATGGTTGGTTCTGTGTATGAAATATGGAGTATTATGGCATCACTGGAGAGAGGTTTAGTCAAGGTTTTTGCTATTACAATTGAACTACTTTTATATCTAAAGACATTCTGAAAAGAGACTCATTTACAACACAAAAACAATGGCCCAGATTGGGCACCTCTGGGAAGAAGCCAGTGGGACAAAACCACTACTGCTCCATCAGAAAGGTTTTGTTCTGAACGAAAGAATAAGGTTAACTGCTCCTACCTGTGGAGGTTGAAGCGTTTCCATTGTATTCTCTGCCCTCACAGTAACTTTGCTGTAGAAACTCAGTTGCCAGCAGAAGGAAATGGCAGAAACCTATATGCCATTTTGCAAATGGCAAAACCAATAGCTTAAACTGTGAAATACTAGCAGGAGGCACACAACTTGGGGAGGGGGGGTGGGGGTGGAGGGGAAGGTCCAAAATTGAACTTTTGAACTACCTGCTGCTTGCTGCCTGCAACTGGTACAGGCAGGTTGCAAATTTTTATAACACCCAGACTAAGAAAAAGTGGTGTACCTTGAATCCTCCAATTAATAAAGAGACATGAGACTGTACCAACAGTTGCTGTGCTTCGGCACATAGACTGTTTAGATTGGGAAAATTGGGTGTTTGGGGGCCCAGAAAGAAGAGGGGGTGGAAAATCAAGGTTCCCTAAAAGAAGAAGTGCTCTCAGAAAGAAGGGAGGTAGAAAGAAAAAGATGAAGATCCTGCTTGGAGGTGAGGGACAATCCTGGACACCAGGGACATGCATGGAGACAGATGCCAGGGGATGGCCAGGCACTTTGGCCTCTGATGCCCAAAACTGGTAGCTGGAAACAGTGGCACAGCAGGAAGCAACATGACTTTCTGCCTGACCTCCAGAGTAGGCCATTGAAGCAACTCTCAGTCCTCATAAACTGCAGGCACTGCTGAATGCCTGAATAATTTGTGCAGAGCCTACTGCACTTTACGTTATGGAGTTGACTGTCTTGGTGTACCTGCAGTGGACTATCTCACTGACATTGTAGACAATGATACTGAAGCATTTGCCTTTCCTATAAACGTAGTCAAACTCAATTGAAGAATGCCTCTTTTTATGTCCCAGTATATTATGGAACATAGTTTATCCCATCTGAGTCTGCAGTTTAAGGGTAAATGCAAAAGGGAGATAACTCACTATCATACCCTCAGCAGAACATTTCCTCTACATATCCCTGATAGGATTTAAATTCAGTTAATTTACTTTTGTGTAAGCTTTGCCCTTCATTTCATATTCTTTGTGGTATGAATTATTACTGACATTTAAGAACCCCATTTTATAGCTGTGATCAAATGGAATGCAGGTAAATAAAAAATGACATTATACATAACACAATATAGAAGGCTATAAAAAAATGCAAATTGTAGTAGCTCATCCATGCTCATATTTAAGGCCATTGAAAGTATTAGAACATCCCATGAAATGAGAACTAATGCCTACTTGCCTGTGGTAAGAAAGAATAGGAAAGAAAAAATAATTAAGTTATAAATCTTTGGTCTGATCCTGAATAGTGGTCTCTGATCTTGAGTGTAGTACCCTCCCTTAAGTTGGTATCAAGCCATTATTAACAGAAAATTCTGGAAAAAATAAACCACATGAACATTTATGACAGGAAGAAATTTATGGTATAAAGTAAAAGTTATGTAAAACTTACTCTTTAAATATTTTGTCAACCCAAATCCATATAAAATGGAAGAGAACTTGTAGTTTTGATGAGTTTTCTTGGTCTTTCATATGTAACAAAGAATCAAAGCACAACACAAAATCCTAGAGGCTTAGCTGGGACACTGTATGCAAAGCCTAATACTGTACTGAAAACTAATACAAGCCTGACTGGAAAACATCTTGATTGGATTCCTGTGAATGACGACATTTTCCGAGTTCATCCCAGGTTTAAATCGTAGTTCTGGTGCATTCTGAGTTTGGGTTTGGTTTTTTTTGATTTGGAGGGAGGGGAGTTATTTGGGGTTTTTTTTCCTAATCATTATCTAAGTTACTGGTTTTGTTGTTAAGAAACAATTGCTTGGTCTTCACAAAACTTAAGATTTTATCACATATCATGTAATATGGTATTTTGTTTCCATTTTACAAATATTGGAATTGAAGAAGAAATAAGGAGTAGAGAACAGCAAAATCACATATTTATCTACTAGGTAAAGTGGAATGAGGATTTCATAACCAGTGTTGAATACATGTTTTTTTTAATATATGTGAAGAGTTGCTAGCAACTAGATAATTTCCAAAGTCTAAATCAAAGCTGAATTTAACTCTGTGAGAGATTTTCAACATAATTTCATTTCTGCAGTATCAATTGCAAACACCTTATATCAGTAATGATTGTTAATGAGAGTTGAAACTTCAAGTTTTCCCAAAGAAAGTGTTAAGTTTCTTGGAAGTGCTTTATTTTTCAGTGCTCATTAACACTGACCCAAAAGTATTAACTGAAACTTGTACTAGAAAGGTTAGCTTGTCACTTACAGGCAATTTGACCAGTTTTTCTTGTAGGATCCTAAAAGCCCTGAGTAACTTCCATTTCTTTATCTCTCTTTCTCTTTCTTTCTTTCTCTCCTTGATTCTCTTTCTCTCTTTTTTGCACATGCACATATGTACAAAGCACAACTAGTTTCTCAGAGCAGCACTGTTTTCAGTTGCTGTTCACACTTTCTTTTTCCTTTAAAAAAATTTAATAACAATGTACCTTATATTTTTTCTATGTATGTATATATGCATTTGTCATCCTATTTGGTCTTCCTCTTAAATCCAAGATTTTATCTGCATTGGTTATGAAGCCAGACTAATATATCTTTTTGTCCAATACTACCTGGGCTGAACTCTTTTATTGATTCTTTTACTGCATAGGACATCCAACTGGTTCTCAAATCAAAGACTTACAGGCCTATGGGCATAAACCCCATGGTGAATTCTGAAGAAAAAAGACATTTTTTTGTGAGTGGATTATTGGAAAATTCCAAACAGGAAAGTGCAAAAAAGGCACTATGTACAAATTTATATTTGGGTTTTTTTTTCCTAATCATTATCTAAGTTACTGGTTTTGTTGTTAAGAAACAATTGCTTGGTCTTCACAAAACTTAAGATTTTATCACATATCATGTAATATGGTATTTTGTTTCCATTTTACAAATATTGGAATTGAAGAAGAAATAAGGAGTAGAGAACAGCAAAATCACATATTTATCTACTAGGTAAAGTGGAATGAGGATTTCATAACCAGTGTTGAATACATGTTTTTTTTAATATATGTGAAGAGTTGCTAGCAACTAGATAATTTCCAAAGTCTAAATCAAAGCTGAATTTAACTCTGTGAGAGATTTTCAACATAATTTCATTTCTGCAGTATCTGCAAATTTATATTTGTACATAGACATAGACAGATGGATATGTACTTAAAAAAAAAGAAAAGACAAGCTTAAAGAAGACTGAAGTTCATCTATACATTCTTCAAACATTCTTCAAACATTGAACATTTGTCAAAATACTTTATTGCAAGGGTTGTCCTTCATGGCTCTTAATGCTGCTGTCCTCCCCTGTTATGGAAAGTGATTACACAAGACAGAGGGCTGTCATGAAAATCAAAGCATGAGCGCATTAGCAGATAGTAGACTCTGACCCCCGATGCATAAGTGTCCTGAGTTTACCTGCATGCTGACATGCAGATATACTGAGATTTCCATCTGAAACATGTCATCATACCGTACACTCTGCCAGCCTTGGTAAAGAGGCTTGGAAGAGAGTGAGAATTTTTCATATGATATCTGCTTAGAAGAAGCTCTGTTGCCTCTAGAAGCAGCCTCCATTGCTTTCCCTAACCAGAGCTCTGCATACATTGTTCTGATGTGTAGCTTGCCCAGGGAGATTGCAATATCTCCATTATTAGGTGTTTTTAAGAGCCTCTTAGATAAACATGTATTCCTCATCATGTAACTGGACCTGAGACTACCTGCAAGCCTAGATGGTCAGTTAAGGTTTCTTCCACTTTGACTCTTATTTTTCTGTGATTTCATCACCATTTTTATATGATTTTATATTAATTCTCATGAACCCTAGTAAGAAAATGAGAAAATGTTTGTCTTCAGGGAAAACTGGCATATACAGATATGAAGTGATTTGAAGGTCAAGTTGCTACTGAATCTGAGATGGAACTCAAGGAAATGAGGTTTGTGCCCAGCCTACTAGACAACAGTCCACCTCAGAAATCCCAAATAAAGAAGGCAACAGATTTTTATTTTGATTCTTCAGTCACTGCAGCATTGTACAGAGATATAAAAGCATCACTTTCATTAAGTTTAGACATACCCCACTGGGACCCATTTGACCTGCAGTCTTTTCTCTACTTTTTCACATATATTTATTGATTCCATTGATTAAGACATCTGTTTTATGGGAAACCATCATTTGTTCCTGTGGAACGCTGTTTAGCAGCTGTTATAGTTCAGACAAAGGATGGCAGGATAAGAATTAAACTAATACAGAGTAATATTTTAACACCTGGCCTGACAACAGCAATATCATTGAATCTCACTTTCAGAAAATTACTGAGTTATTTTTGAGTATTTTGACTAAGATGCCAGTGTGCATTGTTCTGAATTTTGAAAAAAAGTCTTGAAACTGTAAAAATTTTTACATAGACAGTGAGAGTTCTTTATACAGATTTTTTTGTTCCATCTTTAATTTTTCAATTAAAAAATCTGTTTCCTATCAAAGTTATGGCTTAGTTTTCCAGATAAATTATGTCAGGTCACTGAAAAGCAACACATTTCTTCATTAAAATGTTAATGTATCCATGAAATTTGGAGTTTCGTTTACATGTTAATTTAAATTCCACTTCATGATTAACGGCAGGATACAAATGTTCATTGAGATGAGAAAGTTTTGTGGCAAACAATTCCAGGGCATTTACTGATAAAACACCTGCTAAAATTAGAAAGTGGTCAAGCTCAGATTTTTCGGCTTGCATACAAAATGTCTTTGCAACTATATGCTTGAATGTACCTAAGAAATTTTGTGCATGAAGCCATGTTACTTAAAATACAGTGTGCAGTATCAAGTAAAACTTCTGTTAAAATGTTTTGATTATACTGTGCTGCAGCAACTCAGCACTCAGCTCAGAAGCTTTTCTATCAGTGTGCTGGCCGAAAGAACAGACTTTTTTTGTCTGTGATCATTTAGGACTGTTAGAAATTGCTGCTGTACCAAAGAGTTACATCGTTTAAGATGAAGAAAAACACCAAGTGCTGCATAGTATTCTGTTCTTTGCAGTGGGAAAATACTGCAGTAAAATTGCAGCAAAAGCACTGCATCCTCCCTTATACTACTTCACTGAAGAGATTACAAAGCTTCAGTTTCTTCAATGATGTCTGTAGTCTAAACCTCTCAGTTTTCATATCATCAGGAAAGATAGACAGGGAAATAAAGCAGTTTGGACAATTTCCACTAGCTCCAAGCAGGTGCAGATTTGCTATACCTGCCAGCTGACCCTCATTTTGCATGTCAAACTTTGTATTGAATTTGAGACAGAAGAACTGGCAGCAATCTGAATTTCATTTAGTGTAGCTGCTTCTGGTTATCCTCTTACATTCCACAGCTTTGTGGTCTTTACCGCTGTTGAGGATGTCAAGAGGATGTAGAAAGAGAAGGGTCAGTTTTCAAATATTAATGACCATTTCAAACAGATGGAAGATTTGCATGTGACTGGAAGAAAAGGGCTCAAAACCTTTTTTCTTGCTTAAGGGGTAGGAATGAAATCCTTAGGCAGAATTTAGTATTTCTAGGAAATTTCTTAAAGGACCAAGTTCTACCAGTTTTATGTTTGTGCAGTAATGTTTTCTACCTGTAGCTGCACAGGCTTACAGCACCAGGAAATAAACAGTATTTTGAATGAGAATAAAAGTCATATATACCTCCCAAAGCCATAGAAAGACACTTCAGTGTGTCACATGTTAACTTCAGGTCTTGCTTCTTGCAGCAGCTGTCCCTTGCAGTGGTGCTGTGGTAAGTTTCTCAGCTTCCACTCAGCTTTGAACTCAGCAGGAATTATAAATCAGAAGTTACTGTGTCTCAGATATTTCCTGCTACTCAGCACTGTACTCCATCTCCCCTCCCTGTTTTTCCCACTCTGGTCTTTGTTACAATCCTATTAGCTCTTTTATAACCTTCAGGTCTTAAGAAATAATGCATGTATTATAGACTCAAACCCATGCAATTAGATTCTCCAGAAAACTCAGTAAATGGCAGATTGTAAGCTTGGGATAAATACAAATATAACAACATTTGCAAGGTTTTAGGCCTCAGGTAAATATATCCATTTTTTTTTTCCCACTATCAGTCTATGGAAGTTCCATGAAAAGAACAGAGTTTGTGTTATTCTAAAACAGAATACCACTTCCAGCTCAGGAAGACGCAAGGCCACAGACTGTTGAGGGTTTAGAGATAATACTAAGAGAATATCACTGTAAGCTGGCCACATACAGTCTTCCCCATCTAAACACCACTGATGATTAGGACTCAGATACCGGGGTAGGCAGATGAGTATGGTCTTTCTTATTAACAAATGGCAATGAGGGAAAACACACATAGTTTCAAGAATTTGAAATTACAGGTATTTATAATTAGTATTATAGGTATCTTCACACATCTACAAGCAGAGCTAAAGTACACAGTAGTTTTCCAAAGTTGTAAGAGGTCAGGCATAATATTAATAACTGGGAAAGGTGCAGCACATTCCCCTCCTACTGCTACCTGCAGAGTGTTTCCTTGATCTGCATGCGTTGCCCAGAGTTTTTTCTTATTCTGTTAATATTTCTTGCCTTCTGTTACTCTGGAGGCCTTAGAAGTGTGGTAGGGAAAAAAGTATATTTTAAACTTATATTGGAAAAGAGGAAGGTGGAGAAAAAATTGTCATCCCAGCTGACCAGCCAAGGAAGGTAATTGTGTACTGATAAGGTCTTTTGGGCAGAGGAAGAAAAGACTGGGTTTCATATATTTGTCTCCTTTTTAGGTTATCGGTTTGGGAATGCTGAAAGATATTTTGAGAATTTAGGTATGGATTAGTGTCCAGTCTGTATCTGCTTCTGAACATCTCTTTCTTTCCAAAAAGCCCCAGTGGCTGCGTATTTGTCTTGATCCTTTATTTGGTGGCTGGACACTTACAAGTTGTTTGCTGACTGACCAGAGGCAACGTCTCAGAAACTGTATGTGGCTAGTCCCCCATGACAAGAATCTTATGGAGCAAATATAAAATTGTCCTTGCTTAAGTAAAACCTCAATGGAATAGCAGAAATGGAAATACTACATATCTGCTTGCTGAGGGCCCAGAGACACATATTTTATACTTCATTACACTACCTGTGAACAGATTAATTTTCAGAATTTTCTTCTACCACCTTTTTATATCCCATGATAATTTTTGCAACATCTAGTGAGCTATTGATCCTATCTGATAAGTTAAAAAATGTAAAAGTAAACCAAAGTTAAAAAAAAAAAATAAAATGCTAATTGAAAACTACTTCAATAAGGTAAAGGGGACAGTTCCCTGATTAGACACATCCTGGCCATACTGTGCCAGAGGCCCCATGGCTAAACACAAAAAATATCCTAAGTACTCTCAGACCATTTAGTTAACAGCAGGTAGCCACTCAGTGATATGAATATGGATATGAACTGGATATGAAAATTCAATAAATAATATAGGGGATGAAGGCAGAGGGAGACATACGTACCTATGAATGGCTCCCACAAAAATTACACAGACAAAAACTCACTGAGCAGAACCTGCTTAAGTTAGTCTGTAGGTACACAGGATAAGAGGTGCCTCAAGTAATACTCTTCCAAGAAGGCATAGTCTGCCTTCAGGAAGGGCCCTGCCTCCAGCTAAGGTTAATAGCACTGAAATGTCTGTAGAAGCTATGCTGTTATTCTACTTCTTTCCCAAAGAAGGTTTGGGTCTTCTCTTACACAACTCACACAAAAGGTAAGTATAAGCAGTACAACAGCAGGATCCTCAGAGTAAAAAGAAATGACCTTGAAGACAGGTCTCAGAGTGCTTTGACTACAAACAAGAATATAATCTCCTACTACCAATATCACTTCTGCATGTTCATGCAGAAAGAATGGCTATTGTTCCTCTGACTCTGCAGCCTTTGAGTTACACAGATATTATATGAAAATCCTCATTGTTCAACATTTTCTTTGATTTATCTTGAAAGAGAGAAATGATTTTTTTTTCCATTTATGTGTTTTAATTCCAATATAATGACAGGTTTTGTTTATTCAGCAGTTTCTTATAAGGATACATAATTTGGATTACACAATAAAGTTCTGTATTATCTCCAAAGGAGGCACAACACATTCCTATGCAATATACTTCTGCAGTGTAACTGTTTTTTATTTCCCTTACCACCAGACTGAAAGTTACTGATGTGCGATTTCTGATGGAAAACACTGACTAAAACCAAGGTGGTGTGTTCCTATGTATGTGTGCGGGTGCATAAGTGAACATCTCTGCCAGTATTGCAAGTCTTTACCATCAGCTTAGAAAACATTATAAGCTAAAAGACTACTTACGATACTGGATATGTAACAAGAAGCACATAATGATTTTATATTTTTCATACTGCTGATTATTTGTCTGTGACATCAAATTGTCTCCTTTCCCTTCCTTCCTTTCTTTTTTAAATCTCTTTTTCACTATTTATTAATGCTGAGGGTGGTTCATGGACAATTTATGGGTTTTTTTTTTTACAATTGTCATGGTTTAGCCCCAGCCAGCAACTAAGCACCACGCAGCCGCTCGCTCACTCCCCCTACCCCGATGGGATGGGGGAGAGAATCGGAGGCGTAAGAGTGAGAAACACTCCTGGGTTGAGATAAGAACAGTTTAATCATTGAAATAAAGTAAAATAGTAATGATAATAGTAACAGTATAATAATGATAATAATAATAATGATACACGAAGCAAGTGATGCACAATGCAATGGCTCACCACCCGCCGACCGATACCCAGACAGTTCCCGAGCAGCGATCGCTGCTCCCTGGCCAACCCCCCCCAGTTTATATACTGAGCATGACGTCATACGGTATGGAATAGCCCTTTGGGCAGTTTGGATCAACTATTCTGGCTGTGCCCCCTCCCAGTTTCTTGTGCACCTGGCAGAGCATGGGAAGCTGAAAAAGTCCTTGACTAGCATAAGCAGTACTCAGCAACAACTAAAAACATCAGTGTGTTGTCAACATTCTTCTCCTGCTAAATCCAAAACAAAGCACTATGCCTGCTGCTAGGAAGAAAATTAACTCTATCCCAGCCGAAACCAGGACAACAATACAGTCAAGGAGAACAACATGGTTAATTTCCAGTCCCTGCTACTCCTCTTATCTCAGAGCTCATTCACACTATTCAATTCAGACAGCAGTGAGCTCTAAGGTATATTGTAGCTTACTGGAAATAGGTGTTCATTTGACCACCTGGAACTCCCAAAATACTGAGAATTGCAAACTCTCAGCAGGTAGTTCTCATCCACCGAGTTCTGAGTAAGGAGAACTTGAGGATTTGGGACTAGTGAATAGTGACAGATAAACGTCTTGGGGAGGCTCTCCTTGAAGAAATAGTGACAACCTGAAATGGAAGCTCTGATAATTGTATATCAGTGTGAGTGGCAGTTATTATAACTTAATTCAAGGTAAGTAAAATAAGACACTGTGCACATTACAATACCTGGATGAGGACATCTTCAGCAGAATCTGCACTTTCTGCTGTGCTATGGTCTGGTTTCCCTAGATCAGAAATTAAGAGGTTGTATTTTAAATACTAAAAAAGGAAAAAAAGGCCAGAATATTCCATGTGTTATTTAATAAATATGCCCATTTCCACACTTTCAGCTCTCCCCCTCTCAGAATGCATAACTGGGTTGTGAAAGTTTTAATGACGAACTTGAACAGCTATGCAGCTAGGCAAAATATACGACAAGATTTGATCCACAGAGGAAATAGAGGTGCTGTATCAAATCTGTTACACTATGAGAAACCATAGTTTAATTTTCATATATGTTGATCATCTGGAGAATCAACCTGGGTTGCTAACAATGGGTTTCTGAAGTCATGGCCACTCCCTCAGTGTTAAGTAATGCTGAATAAGATAAGCAATATAACTTGAGATGAACATAACCAAAATAAGCCCTAAGGTTATCAATAAGATGCTATTGAAAAGTTTGGTAGAATAGAAATATGTTGTATAGAATGATCTATTTAAAGTCTTGTCTATTTGCTTGAAAACTGTCATCTTTTGCAAAACCTCTGTCAGCTTTATTAAAAAATAAAGTCTTTTGTAAAAAAAGATAATATAATGCAAAATAATCGTATATCCTTCCACACAAATACCAAGCAGGAAGATGAATATATGTATATGTGTGCCTGGGTGGTCAGGTGGGTGTGTTTATAAGTTTTGTACAACTGAAAACTTTTTTCTTTGGTTACATAACAAAAGCCAGAAGTTGCCAGTTTTCAGGGCATTAGTTTTTGTAACAGGAGTGTAAAAGATTTCTAATTTAATTTTCTTATATAAAAATGAAATCCATTTTAAACAGCTTTAGTAAAATAATTCATTATAAATAAATATAATAGTCCAAATCAAGGGGATAATATTCCTTATGTACTACAACATCTTCATGCAGTCAAACATTAATTTTTCACATTATTGATCTCTATTGTAATAAGATTAAGATTTTATATGTTCTTGCTTTCACAAAACACTGCATGAGCTTGTTCTACAGTGGACAGATCAGTATCCACCAGTTGTTTATATTAGATGTTAACAAGTTTTTTTTGAGTAAGATGGGATGTCTTTTTACTTCTAAATTCTGATTGTATGGGAACCTCTTAGTCAACAGCACAGACTGTAATTTGCAAATGTACCTAAATTTTATCTGCCACTCATTACCATGTCCACTAATCTTGGCAGCAAAAGACATGGGAGAAAGCAGAACAATCTAAAATGTCTCTTTGTCTTTGGAGCCAATCTCTTGTATATTTTACTTTGTTCTGTGATGTGAAACGCAATGTTACATAGCACCAAGAAAGTGGAACGGGAAAGCCTGAAAAAGAATAGCAATGCTTTATGACTGTTTCCTTTTGTGTTCCTCCTTGTGCTGTATGAGATGAAATGTTGTCAGCAGCTGTCAGCACTGTGTAAACACAATGGCCACTAATTTAGGTTTTAAGCCAAAGGAAAGCACATGAAAACAAATACGATGATAAAGAAGGAACCCACTTTGCTTATCAAATTTGCCTTAACAAACAAGGAACAAGAGTTGTCAGGGGAAAGAGTAGGAGTGTCATAAGCATGTGTATAAAAAGACTTTTTTGCCTTTTATTGAAATATGGAAAAACAGTGTCTCTCTTTCTCCTTGTTTCTTTGTTGCTCACCTACATTTTATCAATGCAGCGACTTAGAAAGACCAATCCACCAATTTAAAACACAACAGACATGGTTATCTATGCCACAGTGCTGAAAATGTTGGTGGGCATTGATCACTGCGTTGAACTTTCTTAGTCTCCTGTGTACTTGGACTACCCTGGAATGGCTTCTGCAAAAAGATTTCTAAGCACCTTTTTTTTTTTTTTCCCAGTCTCAGTCTGGCTCCCTTGTTATATTTAGCAGGCTCTAGCTATTCTTTTACTAATATAAAAAATAAAAATATTTCATACCTCTGAGGAATTGTTTAAAAGATATTTTTTCTGAGTTTAACTTCCTGAATCTGTTCTTAATCCCTTACTAAATGTTGTCGGCAAGTATTAGCCAGTAAGATTAACTGTAATATGTAGGCTTTTTTTAGTACCTGCAAATAGCTGTGAGTAATCCTCATTTAGGCATGGATCTAATTCACATGTACTTTCAGAACTGAAGAATAGCTTTAGAATGAAAATGAGAATATTTGAGTATTTAAATAAAAATTAATTGAAAATGAATAATGTAACCTTAATTCTACACATATTTTAAATTTTCACTTGAAGGAATGCAGTCAATAATAGTTCACAGAAGTAACTAAATTAAGGTAGTCAGGAAATATATCTGACCCTATGCATTTAAGCTTATATCATTTTTATATATATATTATACACACGTGGAAGGAGGCTAGCTCCTATTTTTTAGCTTATGTAATAACCATAGACAAAATTTTCAATCTCAGTGATACCAAAGTACAACTTTTTAAATTACCCCAGTGTTATCAGCAATAATAATAATAATAATAATAATAATAATAATAATAATAATAATAATTTATATTTAATTTATTATTATTATTATTATTATTATTATTATTATTATTATTATTATTATTATTATTATTATTATTATTATTATTATTGCATTCTCTGCCAGCTGGAATAAACTAAAAGTGTTTAAAGTTTAATCACTAACAGCATTACATGATAAAATAAGTAATTAAGAGCATAAAAAGTTACAGTTTGTAGTTAAATTGGTCTATTCCTTCTTTAGGAGTTTGATAATCTGGACTCGTATCACTACAACCCTTTGTTATTGGTTCATACAGTACTAATTACTGATAGCCTGTGGATCTTAAACATACTGGAGTTATAAAAAAAAAAATCCCAAATGATCTATTAACTATTTATTTCTCCACTATGTTTGGTTATGGCCCAAGGGAAGCCAAAAACTAATATATTTTCAATGTTTCCATTATTTGGGATCTAAATTTTTGAAGAACAAATTGAAAGTTTTTTAAGTACTTGGGCTAATGATCCCTACTTTGCTTTCAAATTTAAATGAGACTTATGTCTAATCAAGATTCAAAATCTTGACTCTTTCTGTTACAGAAAGAATTTGTAATGACATGGTTATTCAATTTCTTTTCCCGAGGATATCAGTTAAGCACCTTTTACCAGACTCAGAACTCATGTAATACTGTATGGGAATTTGAGACTGTGAAATGAATGCCAGAAAGCAGAGCAGCTGACTGCCTGAGGCGTGATCTTTGCTGACTTACACTTTGTGTAGCCATTTACTGTTGTGCAAAGTGGATACATATTGCTACCGAATAGGATTTTTCCACTGATGTGTCTGTGAACTAAGCACACAAAGTACACAAGTGTCTATATCAGGCGGTAGGGAATGTTGCTAAGTGACCAGCTAGAACATTTGCTTAGGCATTGTATGGAGATACAGAAGTTGAACTGTGCAGGCAGTTCTGTTGTTCAGGATTTACTGTCCACAGTTTGTTACTTTATAGTGAAGGCTTCAAGCCAAACCTTGAAATTTCTCAGACTTACATTGATTCGGCAAGATTCAGCCCATCACTTGGACCAAATCTGCACATGAGCTAATTAGAAGCAAAGGTTTAAAAAGGGATCACTTGCAGGTTGTTTTGTACTGTATAAGCTAGATTGCGTGCATATATACTTTGAAATCACTGTTTTCTAGTTAGTTGAATTATGTATCTATGCTAGAATAGGAAATATATATGAACATTTTTATCTAACATTTAACATTTTGAGACAGTGACATATTTAGTAACCAAGGAATAAAAGAGGTTCTCCCACTCCCTTTTATTTTTCCTTGATTAAGTCCTAGGCTTTTAGGCACAGCATGAAGAAAGGAAAATGTTCTATCAGATCCATATCCTAAAATGGGTAACTCTGCTACACAGAAGAACCAAGTCCATTGGATGCTTTTGAAAATTCAATATTCTCTCTTTCATATAAATCTGAGTTATGAAAATGAGACTGAGTACTGTTTGTAGATACTGATTTCTATTAAAAAAAAAGACTTGATCAATCATTTAAGTAACTGCAGTGTGGGAGAAAAGCAGCAAATTCTCTGTTCCTGAATGACTGTTCACAGTACTTGTGATTCCAATTGCAGATTATATCACTTCTTTGTGCAGTGTAGTATATGAAACCATTTTCAAAGCACTAATAGAAATCCAGATCAAGATATTAATCAGAGGAAAATATCATCTATATGGATGGGATGTTCACAAGTATTAAAAATTATCTTCAGTAAAAAAACTTGAATATTTAAAAATATTGAGTAGAATAGCTTTTCGTATAGTTTAGCAATGCTAGTAGCACTATTTTTGCAGGAATACTGTTAACAGAAACCTATTTCACTTTTATCCACTAGGTGGTCATTTTACATCCATGTAGTGAGTATATTTAACACAACCAAGCTATTTCTCAACCAAATCTATTCTTTTCAAATCACATTACATTAATTGAATACGTTTGTGAAGAAAAAATTAAGATTAATGTAGTTTTTTAATATATTGAAACACTTGTTAATAAAACAGAAAAATAATCAGATTCAAATTACAGAGTTCAACTTCCAGTCTTAGCAATTCAACTGTTCCCATGGTATTTTTGATATTTCTAATATCATGCAGAAATCACAGTTTAAGTTACAATTACTAGTTTAAATTACAATTACTGTATGCTTATATGTTAATGCCAGCTCCTTGTACCTGACCTGCTTCGTATATAGGAACATTTTGATTGAATATTAGTCATTTCTATTCTGCTATTGCCAGTTTTCGAAGAGATAGACAAGACAACAAGTTATATTTTTGAATAAGCAAATGATTTTAAGATCTAGTCACCTTCAAGCATTTTGTTAATTTGGTGGGACATTTTTCTTTTGAGTTCAGACCAGTATGTTTACCGTGTGTCAGAAGAGGAGTGCTAACTTGAGTGTGACTCCTAGAAACAGTAAATATTGATAATATTCTGATATGTAGAAAAAGCTGAGTATGGCCATTAGGAGTTACAGCAGAAGCTTTGGAATGATAGCTCTGGAGTTCCAGCCCCACATCTCTTACTCAGTCACTTGTAAGTTTGAGCATGTTTTACAGACAGAGTATGGTCCCAGCTAGGTCTCTAATAGTACAGTATAATCTTACCAACCAGAAAATCCCTGCAATATAAGAAATCCTTATAAATGAGACTGGGATGATATAAGTTTCCTTAGGAGAAGGACATAACCAGAGTCATTCTGGAATGAACATCCATTGGTGCCTTTGTCCCCAAGGGATTTTAACAGATTCCAGATTTAAGGTTTCCTTCTCTGTAATACCCTCCTCTGTATTACACTGAGGCCTTGCTGCATGAGAATTAGCCTTTTCTAAAGGTGTTTTACACACAAATTTTATTGCCATTCTCTGATTAGTTGTGCTCATAACTAAACAGTAGATACCAGTGATCTGCCTTAATCAAAATATAAACCTGTCTGTGAAAAGAGTGCTATGAACCTTTGTGGATACTTAAAAAGTGTTTGTAATATTTGTGTAAAAGGTAAAGTTAAAATACTGTTCACAGTCTCCACCACTAACAAACTGTGCAGTATCTGCCACTACCTGTCATGTACTGTGATCATTAAAAAAAAAGAAATCCTGATTTTTAAAAAATCAAGTACCTTTTTGTGACAGAAAGTGTGGTAGATCAGCAAACCCATTTGAGGCATGGGTTTTTGATTTTCATTTTATTTTCACCATGTATGTTTACGCAGCACCATTGGTTTGACTTCACTGATTTGTAGAATAAGGAGAAGGATTGGAAGGCAGCAGCATCAGTGGCTGGGAAACAAAGAGGCACCCACAGGCCACCCACAGGACTCACAGGTTCCAAGTGCAGGAGGTAGCAGTAACAGCAGTAACAGGGATCCCTTTAATATTTTGGATGACTTAACTGTACCAAGCATTCCTATAGTAGTTATTAAATCCAAATCTATCATCTAATTAAATTCCATTAAACTATTTCAGTAAGCAATGAGCAACTCCTGTTTCTGAAGCTTGTCTTCCTTGTGTTCTGTCATTTACATGACTGTCCTAGCAAGTCAGTTCCTAGATATCAATCCTAACACTTCCCAGGTCAGTCCTGATCCACTTTTCCCTTTTCACAGCAGAATACATTCAGCAGCTCAAACTCTCCAGTTCATAACCCATCAGTTCCTCTTGCTTATTTCCAAAAAGACTTAAAAGTCTGGAGCATACTGTGGATTTCTCTGGTCTCTGGGCCAAAATAAACACTTTACTTTCCACCTTATCTTTTTTTGAATGTATATTATTCTAAGTAAAAGAATAACTTTTTCTTGCCTAGCTAGAAAGTATAACATTTCAATACTTAAAAAAAAAATTTCTGCCATGTCACACCTCAGAAAAACTCTATGATCTGAAAAAATATTTAATGATTTTGAGGGTCACAGACCAAAAATAGTCATCAACTTTCACTGTATATTCTCTCTCATTTGTGAAGTAATTTTCCTAAAATAATTGGCTACATTTTAAAACCTTGCCTTAGATTTCTGCCATTAAAAATGGCACCTACAAGTTCATGCAGTCTCATATAAATATATATTTGACATGTTTGTACACTTGGATTTAAAGAATGCTCTGCACATCAAGACTAAATAAAAATTTGTTCTTCATTATAAAGGAGTGGCTAACCACTGTTACTGCTTTTTCTTAAAAAGTCTGGTGGTATTTCTTTCTACTAGCCCCTTTTTGCTTTGATTATAAAGTTTGTTCCTACCACTGCACCTTAGTAAAAAAGTATTTGCATACATCTCCTAAGGAGATATGTCTTTATGATTGACAACTGGATGGCTGAGAGCTGAAGAATGAACACTTCAGTCACCAGGGCTAGGTTACAGACATTGTAGTTAAGAACCAATCTCTTATTTTGCAACTTTGTATTCAACATGTTTATATAACGACATGTATTCATCTGAAAGCTCTTCAGTTCTCTCACTTTTTATTTATGCATCTTTATATATAACTGCAGATGAATAGCAGCTAATCAGAAATATCTGTGTCTGCTTATGTTTATATCTAATGCCATGTTCTTTTTTACTTGTTAAGAAAGGATGAAAATTCTTGCAACCAATAGCTCCATTTAAAAAAAAAAAAAAAGAAAGAAAAAAAATTATGGGAAGAGCTTCCATCATCTGACCTAACAAGAGATATCATTTAAGAAATTTATGGAATGATAAGTGGATGAATTAAGTATGCATGTTCAAAGATGAAATCTAGAAACCTTTGTCATCTGTATCTGCATGCTCCTATCTTTCTTTCTCCTATCTTTCTTTCCATGCAAATATTGAGCATTCTCAGATGATTTATAAATCACAGTCAATTTTGTTAACTAAGTTCTTTAGTGGGAAACTGAAAAGTATGGAATATTTTCTTAGAGAAGATCCTATAATAGTCTTTTCATTTTCTCTCTTCAGTGAGAAGTGTATGTTATTGTGTCATATTTTGCCCTTACTCATATTGAGAAGTTCCTTGCTCCACAGGCATTCCTGAAATCAATAGTTTTGAACATGTTGTAGGTTAAAAATCCATTTAATCAAAATAGTATTTGGTCCTAAATACCTACTCTTTCAAGGTATTGAAGGTATTTGGTAAACATTTAAAACTGGAAAAATTAATTGAGAAATAACAAAGCTAGAAACTCAAGTCAACTTTTCCAAGTGTTCCTTGAACAACTCTGCCCTGCAAAGTCCTAGGACTACAATGAGAAGTTACATAGGAAAAGAGCATCTCAGACACTCTTATTTATGATCACTGTAATTTTAGGAGTAGGATGTTCTGATGGAGAGAGACTCCTAGTTCAACTGCCCCCATGCCTGCTACCAGCTCTAGCCTGTAGAACTAAGAATCTGCAGAGTCCCTCCCCAGTCACAAACAAGGGATTTGGGCTTATGTACTGGGTGTGTGATGAGGTTTTGGTAGCAGCAGGCTGCAAGGGTGGCCTCTGTGAGAAGAGGTCAGGGGCTGCCCTGTGCCAGTCACAGTCGGTTCCACCTGGCTCCAACGGACCCATCACAGGACACAGCTGAGTGTCTGGTGCCTCTGTTAAAATATATAAGAAAGGACAAAAGTGCTGGAGAGGCAGAGAAGTGAGGGGAAAAAAGTGAGAAAACAGTACAAACACCCAGGTCAGAGAAAAATGAGTGGGAGGGGGTACTCAGGGCACTGGAAGCAGAGATTCCCCTGCAGCCCATGGAAAGGACCACGCTGGAGCAGATATCCACAGTGCAGCCCATGGAGAACCCCCCGCTGGAATAGCTGGATATTTCCTGAAGGAACTTCATCCCATGGAAAGCCCACGCTGAAACAGTTTTTCCTGAAGGACTATGGAGAGGATCCACACTAGAGCAGGGGAAAAGTGTGAGGAGGAAGGAGCAGCAGAGAGGAACTGGTGTGTACTAACAACAACCCCCACTCTCCATCCCCTCTACACTGCTTGGAGGGTGCTGGGCAGAGGAGTTGGGAATGAAGGAGTGAAGTGGACCCTGGAAAAAAGAGGAGGGAGGAGTGGAAAGATTTTGTTGTAATTTCTGATTTTGTTTCTCACCATCCAAATCTATGTTAATTGGCAATTGGCTAATATTCTCCAAATCAAGTCTGTTTCACCTGTGATGGCAAATGGTAAGTGATCTCTGTCTTTATTTCATTATCAAGCTTTTTCGTCTTATTTTTCCCCCTTGACAGTTAAGGAGGGCTAGTAAGTGAGCAGCTGGGTAGTGGTCTGTGTTAACCCACCAAAGATTACCATTCACTTGACACAATCAAAACCCATCATTTGACAGTATCGCCTTGTTCATTCTACATTTAGGGCCTCCTAAAAATGCTGACACAAGTTAAAGCATGTAAATAATTTCATCTGAAGCAGATTGCAGTATTTATATACTGTAAATCACAGAGCTTTTACAGCACTTTTTTCAAACTAGGCCTTAACCAAAAAATCAGATCACTGCCAGAAAGTCAAACAACCTGTTCACGCCAGATTTTTGTTTTCAGCTTCTATCTGCTCATGAAAGGAGATTTCAGGTGAATATAAAGAATTAAAAAAATACCAGAGTTTATTTTAAGAGACAGTTGAAAAGGACTCCAGTATAAATTCAGAAGCATATCTTAAGCAGAGATTTGAAATTGGCACTTTTAAGACTGCATCGTGTCTGAAACAAAGGCTGCTTGTATGGAGACATTGCAGAAGAGTATCTATGGGTCTTTATATATTTGATAGATCAGGTATTTAGATACTTAGCTGTTTTCCTTCTCATATTTGCATTTATACTTTCATATTTTTAAAATGTATGCTTATTAAAAAAAGGCACTACACAGCAATCTAGTATACATCACTAACAAGAGCAAACAGCATAAAAGAAGAAATATAAGGAAATTATTTAGTGGGAATCATATCTGAGGTACAGCAGCCTTCATTAGATAAAAACCCTGTATCTGAGAATCTGAGTTCTAAAGATTGACAGTACTATTTCAGTAAAGTTTATTGTTCATACTAGACCATTACAAAACATAGTAAGAGAGAGAACAAATTTGATTCTGAAGTTGACTTTTTGTGCTTAGAGCATGTGATGAGGGACAATGTTCTGACAGCTCAAGCTTACTCAAGCTTAATGACTGATCTAAATTGGAGCTTGGAGATAAAAGAAATTCTTTAGTGATGCCTCAGTTGTCATTGATTGCTATGAGCAATTTTAAAGCTATTCAAGATGAGAATTGCCAGCTTGGTTCTGAAGGAGGAGAAAGTGGTACATAAGATTGGAAGCTGGTGCTAATGTTACTGCATTAAAAAAAAAAAAAAGAAGAAGGAAAAAAAGAAAAGGTTTATATTACTTGTATATGTAGGTGATAATACAGCTACATATAACATTATACATCATCAGGGAAAGACGTAGTGAATCTACAGGGTACAATGTAAGCAGTAGCTGTGACAGGAAAGACAAAAATGAAAGTCTGGGCACATTATAAATATCATCAGCAGCAAGATGACTGAAAACAAAATGTTCTAGGCTAAAGACAATAAGGAAGTTAAGTGCAGAGCAGAAGTTCCTCTTCTGAGTGTTGATCTCAGAAACTATTTCTGACAAAATTATCCCTATTCTTGTACATAGCATAACATGTTTTCCATCTAAACTACTATGATTAGAACAGCAAGTATTTAAGCCATAAGAGTGATAAGGCAAGATAAAATCATACACAACTATGACTGCCTAGGTGGGGAGAGGAGCTCTTATACCATTAGTTTGCCTGACAAAGTGTTGGATCATAGTAAGGACAGAGGCTTGTGTTTGGATGAGAAAGGGCTAAAACTTCTTTCAGAAGTTTTGGGAGCAGCTGTGTATCTTCAGTACTGCTGTGTCTTCTGAAAAGCTCACTTCAAATCCCCAAAGCTGTCTCGAGTAGTGCATCCGGAGTCGACAGACATACTTAAGCACATGGGTTTCACGCAGCAAGGAACATCGTCCAGCAATGTTTGGGTCTCACTGAGGTTTACTGTCTTGTTCAGAGAGCAAATTTGGTCTTCAGAGCATCTTCAGAACAGCCTTCGAAAGACAATGTAAGTTGTCTTTTGTGCTGATGTAAATGGACTGCCTACTTATGGTGGCATGCATAGTGACTGTGAGCAAAATTTTATTGCAGAAAATGGTTTGCGGACTAGAAGTCCTGTTTTCTAAGAAGAACAAAGAAAAAGACTGGGCAGCTTGGGCTTATTTCTGATAATTTTATTAGGTGTGAGATCAAATGTTGTAACGTAGGTTTTGTTAATATTTTCAGGCTTGAAAGAAACCACATCACAATTTTAAGGAACCTTACTGGCTGCAATTTATTTTAATATTTATATTTATTCTATTTTCTATTATTTTGATTAATTCAGGTAAGTTATATGCTAGGTATAACAGTCTACAACTCAAAAGACCACTGCCATGTGTTTTATCTTTGTTGTAAATAAATTGGTATTTTTATATTATTTGGAGATTTCTGCAGAAATTTTTTTTGTGTTTATTGAACATTTTCTGAGTGAACATCACATTAGTTTTCTGTACCTATCCTTTTTCTGGCTGTAAAGATTTGTGCAGCTGTGCTTTATCTCAGAGCTAAATGTAATGCCATGGAAAGAGAATAGTTTCCAAAATGGCCCCAAATTCCACAAACGTTCTAGTTAAAATACTCAGAAGAGATTGAAATTTATTGAGCCAATTTCTTTAGAAAATCAGTATTTCCAAAAAGCCCATGATCTCTGTATATTCAGCATTTATCCTGAAATTTTAATGACAGAACTTTAAGATGCTGTGTTTTCTTGCTGCACAGTTTGATCACTCTCCTGATCACTAAAGGATCAGCTGCACTGGGGAGATTTTGTTCTCTAATTTGTTTCCTTCCAAAAAAAAGAGTAAAAGTCAATACTGTTATTTGGAAATTCCGGTGACTTATCCAATATAAAAAATAGCATGTCCTAATGAATATGCCGCTTTTTTGCAAAACCTATGGCGTCCTATGGACTCCTCCTTATCTCTCACTTCACTTAGTGTGAACTTGCACAATTCCAACTTCAAACCTTTGTTTTCCTGTTTTGTCTGTTCTTTATGTAACTGTGAGAAATTGAATCTTTGAGGACAATCATACATCTTCCGTCAGCCAGAGCAGCGGTGATTATCTTCTTAATTGACTGTCTTTTCTATAAATTTAGACTTTGGCAACTTGGAAATGAAATTTAGAAACTACTCAGAAAACTTTAATAAAGCAATTCCACAAATACGTGGATTCCCCAGATGAGAAACTGTTCAAATAACTGAACTATCTTACAAGAGATCCACAGGGCTATAACATCAATATGTAGGAAAAAAAAAAAAAAAAAAAGGAAACATTTGAAACATTGATTTCTTAACCCTCAGATATTTATTAGCAAAAAAGTTACCATTTTAGATATGTTATTCAACAGATATGTAGATGTTTAAAGGCATTGTATTTTTGAGACAAAGGAATTCACCTTGTCTTACATTATTTGTGTTTGAAACCATTCCATTATCTTCCTAAATACTCAGGGGACAAAAAAAAACCCCAAAACCAAAACAAAAGCTCAGCTTTCTCCTCTTTAGGTGCCTGCTGCTTGTTGACACCCACTTCTTTCCTTCTAATTACAGCTCGATAACTGTAATAGCAGTTTTGGTAGTTCTAGAGGATATAGCTATTATTTTTATTTATTAAGTCACTTTACTACTATGTTTCTCTCTGGTTTTCCATTAGGCATAGTTTTTCATATTATGCTTGAAGATACCTGTTTTTCCCATGTTGTCACATGCTAGAGGAATGGCAGGCATGCACAGGTTTCATGCAATAGGTTGCTTCCCACCAACTTTTTACTAAGGACATGCAACTTCTATGGATGTTTTCAGGATTCAAGGATAGCAGTTGCTCTGGGCTTCCAGAGTGGCCAAAATATTTTTGCCTAATTCACCTTCTGATTTGGCACAGTACAGGCAACCCTTACCTGACTGTTCTACAGTGTCAAAGATTTTTTTTTTCTTTTTAAGAATTGTGCTCCTAAGTGCCCTCTTTTACTTATTAGGGGTCATTCTATTTTACTCAGGCTCCTAACATTTGCCTAAATTTTAGGCAGCAGCTGAATTAGCTCTTCTGGATTAAGCATCTAAATTCTCTACACAGCCATTGGGGAAAGCAAGCTATCTTTAAAGTCTCTGTAACTTAGCATCCTACCCAGTGAAAGCACCCACCTCTTCGTGTGCGATCCAGAAATCTTAAGCCATTTGAAGACATTAAGACATATATTATAAGTAGTGAATGAAAATTAACTTGTACAACATATAATATTATGCAATACATTTATTGGTTTTAAGCATGGTTTTGCATACCATATAATTCACATTGACCTAAAAACTCCAATTTAAATCCAAACCAAATATTTTTGTCACATTCATTATCAGTAATCACTCTTTTTTCTTTTAAAAGCTCTGATGAATTTTCAGCAACATTTTTCTTCTATCCAATTGACTTTTCTCAGATAGATAAGTTAAAATACATTATTCTATTGTTTCTTTTTTCCTCCTAAACTAGTGTATTCATTTTCCATAGAGCAAATTTCAACAAAATGCCTTAAAAAGGAAATATTTTTTCTTTATTACTATACTAGGAGGATCCATTTATTAAAAATAAATAGGAAAAACTGATTTGGGATACCAGAGGTGAAAACAAGTAATCTCTATTGAGGTTACCTTAAATTTGGTATGTGATGGGTTTTTATTTTTTTAGGCAGATGCATTTTACTTTCATAAGTATACTAAGAAATTTTGATATTCATCTACTGAGACCAAAAAAAGTGTAAGAAAAAAAAGACAGCTATGAGAATAGTTTATAATTATTTTGCAAAAGCATGTCCTCCATTTATGAATAAAAATCTGATTTGCAATCCAGATAAATTACTTCTTTAATAACCAGTGGATTTTTTCTTCCTTTATTCTTATGATGAATATAGATCACACTTTCCCAGAATCAGAAGATATACACATATTTTTATCGTGACCAGTCAAAATACGCAAAACATCTCCAAAGTTATAAATCTTACAATGCCTTGCATGTATGCACTTCACAAAGCACAGCATAGCAAAATGCAGATATAGAGACAGCATAATGTAATACGTTTATCCAAATGTTCTCTTTTATCCATAAAGGATTTAAATAGCAGTAAGATACATTCCTTTCCTAATATGAAGAACAAGAATAATGTTCACAAAATAGAATAAATCCACCGGAAAAAGTGTTGGAAATAGTAATATATGTTCTTATCATATCATGAGGCTAATATAATTTGTTATGCTAAATTTAACTTGAATGTTTCTCATTTATTTTAATTAAATAACACTTGAAAAAGTGTATGTCAAATGACAAGTAATTTATGTAGTTTGAAGGGAAAAAGATGTTTCCTGTATAATTGCCTACCACTCTCGTCTTAATCTCACCCTTGCTCTCTCTCACTCTCTTATTTTTTTAATATTTGTGAGGAATAAACTGAGGTTTATCATTTTGGAGAATTGCAATGCGTTAGAACAAATCCAAACTTCAGATTTGATCCTGGGCCATATGAAAGCTATTTTGGAATCTCTCATTGACTTCAGGAATATTTGCCATTGATATCTTGTTTCTTACAAGCAAACAGTGATTATTCAAGCTCTATGATTTTCTATGAGTTTGTTATTTATCAAAGACCACAGTATGATAGGACTATTCTATTTTACACAGGTATTTGCATATCAAAGTAATCACTGTGAGCTTCTTCCAGTGAGGTAGTAAGAAACAGGGCTAGACACCTTTCCTGTTTGTTTTCTGATTCTCTTTTCTATGGGAAGAGTTCCTTATTTCTTTTTTTTATTTTCTGCACATAAGTTACTTCAACTTAGTTGGAAAATACTGACTGCGCTGCACCTTGCAGTTGAGCTGGACCATGTTGATAGCCCTTAACTCTCTGAGAAAATAATACCTTAACCCAGACCTGTCCCACAAAGATGTGCTTTATCCTTACCAGAGAGTAAGTATGCCACAGGGTAATGTAGGTGTTGAAAACTCCAAGCACTTTTTTTAATATCATAGAATCATAGAATCATAGAATCATCTAGGTTGGAAAAGACCTTTAAGATCATCCAGTCCAACCATTAACCTACACTACCAAGCCCACTCTAGACTAATCAAGGGTAGACCAGACTAAATCCATGTAAAGTCAGTGCTGGGAAAGAAAGTAGGCTCTATATGGTCTTTGTGGATCACCCCCAGGAAAACATCTGTGGCCCTCCTGCCATGATGTAAGGATTGTTTGTGTTTACTCTGCTTTCAGCACTGTAGGCGCATTACTTGGCAGTTGGCTTTGATCTCCTTTGGACCTCAGGCAGCGCCCTGCGATCTAAATATTTGTGTGTGAAGAAGGAAGGAGACCCAGGAGCGAGCTAACATGTGTGCAGTGTGGAAATTCAGGGTGGTCAGGCCCTGAAATAAAGCAGGAAATAAAATTGAGAGTATGAAGAATTATATCATTTGGGGCAGTCATTGAAGTTAAAATTTTCCAAATACATTGTATCTCCCCAGGCCAGCCAAGAGGTGGTTGAAGACATGAATGAAAAAGGCCAAATTGTTGTCTTCCAGAATGACGCATTGTGGATTTGTGGATGCTACTTCTACAGTAGCTCAGCATCAACAAGGAAGGCCACCTACAATACCCTAAATTACTGAAAGTCTCTGGGGGATCTTATCTTCATTCAGTCTGTATTACCAGTATCCAGGCCAGGACTGGTTGATTTAAGTAGCGCTGATCATGGTGGCAGATCCAGAACAAATGTGTGGTAGGCCCCAGATGAATATTTATACATTTTTTGTCTCTCTGATAGCAAACATAAATAGCCAAATGAGCCTACAAGCCTATATTTCAGATCACAAATTTACATATCTGACGTCATTAAAATCTATAAATTGTTAGGAGATTGTAAAATCCTCCTTCAAAGTGTTCTGTCCCTTATAAGATGAGGGTTATTTCTGAGTGTTACTGTAACCATGAAATAATGCAGATTTCTGCAAATTTCAACCAAGAGCTAATACAAATGTCCAGGGCTTTACACGCTCAGAAAAGATTATACAAAAGCAGTTCGAACAGTTGTTCATTTGTTTTTAAGATGCAAAATTCTTATAAAGAAAACATAATACTTCTATGTCTGGACTTTATTTAAATACCATTTCACCCTAAGCTCTTTTGAAGTATGCACACTATTTAAGAACATTTTACAGTACCAAATGTTGAGCTATTCATTAAATTAAAAATAAGAATCTGCCTACCCTTGCATTTTCTAAAATAAGTTAAGCTGTAAAAGGCTAGTACAATAGATACATAAAACACTGAATAATCTAAGTACCAGCAATGTAAAAGGGTACTAATTTTTAGCTTTCATTTTTGATCACATTCTAAAAGAAAAGAAAATACAAACATAGAGAAAATTATTTAATGTCAACAACAATGCTGACAAAATTCTCAAGTAAATAAAACTAAAAAGCATTAGCTTTATAATACTTCTGCTTCTATTATGTAGTCTGCATTACATCTATCCCCTTGCAGAAGCTGTTTCTTATACAAGTTTCAGTAAAAGAAGGAAAAATAGATCCCACAGAGCTGTTATATTTCCCCTGCAAGCTTGGTTATGGAAGTGGACTGGCAATAACTGGACTCATCCTTTGAATGTGTTAGTCTATATAACCTTACTGACTCAACAAGACACACTTGCTGTGCCATGAAGAATAAGGGTGTATCACACTGCTTCCCTGCAGCAGTGAAGGAAGAAAGAGAAGAACTGGCCCTCTGAGGGGGAAGTGAGGTAGAGGGTTTGCAAAAAAACTGTAACTTATTTTTCCCTTTTCCATATTTTTTCTTACAAGTTAAAGCTTGTCTCCCTGGGCTCCTTATTTAGTCAATGGAGGAATATATGGTCCTTCAGAGAACTATTCAGAGCATCTAAGTCAGAACTAGATTATCTCACTAAGCCAGATGCTGTGAGCATCCTTCTGAGCAGCAATCCTCCTGCCAGCAACAATATATATTGTGTTGATCTTTGTCCAGACTAGATTGCATGCTTATAACTGAGGCCCCCCCCGCTATTGTTCCAGTCTTTTTTTTTCCCAAGAAAAGTATCACATGTCATTGCTTAAGTTAAGAAAGTATGAGTGAAGTCATATTTCAAGGCTTCATCAATTGGCTTATCCAGTGGCCTGTTCTTGTCCTTCCATGTTCTGCATACTTGCTTACTCTGCCTCCCGTCTCCTACATCTCTTAGCTGTCTCCTTTCTAGTTGATGTTTTGCTCCCCAGACCTTCTACCAGTCAGTTATATTAGCTTAACAGTGCACCCCATTTTGTCTTCTAGGAGAAAAAAGAAGGGAAGATGGGGCTTCCAAACGTGATTTCTTTCCTTTTCTGTACTTTCTTAAAAAGCAATACTAAAAAGAATGAGTCTTTTAGTTTAACTTACTCTAGACCTTTTCAAGGAACTTATAGGCCCATAACAATTTGTTCTGTGTTATGGTACATAGCTGTTTTATTTCTCTTTTTGAGTGACAAATACTGGGTCAGCCACTCTCTAAGGCATACAGTTAGCCCTCATATTCTGTAGTATAAATAATGGTGCACATCAGGCCTTGTCCTGCAATTTTCACAGATCAAAAATTTCCATGCATATTAATGCACATTTTGGATGTGTGAGAAGTGAAAGATTTAGTTTCACAGGTAAATGGAATAAGCACCACTTTTTCTGCTGTTTCATGAGGCTTTCAAGGTTATAGGAACACTCCCATTTTAGGTCTCCGTCGAGGCAAAACAGATGACTTGTAATGTGCAGTTTTCAAAATGGAAAGTAAGGTTTTTTTTAAAATACCATTTTTTTAAAGCACTGCGATTGGACTAAATGCTATTCTTAAATTGGTTCTTAATTTAATAGACAGTTCCTAAGGGAGGGTTTGAAAGAAGAAAAGGACCAGATATTAGCTGAAAGACAGAACATAGAAAGAGGAACTGAATAAGCACCTAAGGATGTGGACTTATGATTGCGCTATATGTGGACTTTCTTTTTCTGGTTTTGATTTAAAGCTATAAAGATAACTTTTTTTTTTTTTTAGGTACAGCTAAAGAAAAGGAATAGGATTAGGATAGGTGATAATAGATTCAGAATTGTTTTAATACAGACAAAGCTACAACTGCAAAAACAATCTAGTCCTGGATATACAGCAATTCAGGAATTAACATATATAAGAAATTCAAAGAAACCATTAGTTCAACATAGCACAATACATAGGGTGCAAAATAAATTTTATAAGCCCCACAACAAAAGTTGGAAAACCTAAAAGAACGGATAAGGCAAATTATAAGAGAAAGGAGTCAGTTAAGTAGATTACTAGGCATTATAAGGGAAACTGTTAGTCTTTTTTCTTAAGCATAACCTATTGCAAACATCTGCAATTTTGGGCTAAAAGACCAAAATATCATGTGAAGCCAAATAGGATAATGTTACTGAAATAAATTCTGAATAATTAAGGTGGTGGTAGAAGAAATACAATCTCCTGCACTTAGTAAAGTACAAATGTGAGATAACAGATGTTCAGAAATACTTCTCTTTTTGTAGAGAAAAGTGGTATATAAGACACATTTACAACAAAAATGAGTCTGTGTGCAATAGATTTCAAACTAGCTAGAACTTAATTTAGTCCCATACTTCATCCCTGCTCCAGTGAAGTCAATTGGAGCTTTGCCCTTGAATTTGACAGAGGCAAGCTAAGACTTTAAGTTTATAACTTTATACTGTAGACAGCGTTATAGCTTGTTTACTCACTGTCTACCAGCAAAATCAACACTGACACCAGTAAGCATTCTTAAATTAAATAATTGCTTTCCAAGGAGGAAAATTTGTGTTGTTTCCTTAAATCTGACAAGCACTTGGATATTTTGCCCCTTTGTCTTTATTTATCTGTTCCTAAGACACCCTGAATAAAATTGAACAGCTTGACAAACTGGAGTAGCTCAGAATATCTATTTTACTTTATTTTCCTCTCAAAAATACCTACCAACACACTTTTCAAGGAATTAACTATAAAAACCTTCTAGAATTTAACCTAATATTCTAGACACTCAAAAAGTGCAAAACTAATGTTTATACAGCAGCATATCTCTTTTCTATGTGTGTGTGTGCACATCCCTAAGAATATACATGCCTGCAAATATGTATATATTTTTGCTGTGTGAAATGTAGAATTTTTAAAAAACTTATACAATGTGGAGCATAGCAGTGTTTCTTCACCTTTTTCTATCACATCTTGCTGTCACTAGCTTCTGCACCAGCCCTAGGGTTCATTACTGCCTCCTTACTTTCTCCATTTACTTCTTTGCCTCAGACTGTTGCCAGCAGCTCCAGCAATGCTGGTCAAATGCCCAAACCAATAACCTAGGTTAAACTCTGCTGTCTTAGTCTAAAGCTATAGGGATGTCTCAGCACCACACTCCTTAGGGCTCATCGTTCCCTATAAACATAGCCCAGAGTGAGTCAAGATGGCCTATCACAGAGCCGAGAGCAATCGAGGAGAGATTACCTGGGCTCCAAACCATGCTGTGTCTTGTCGGGAACATAATTATATGTACTGACACAGATCGCATTGTTTGAGGTCTTTTTTAAAAAGTGCAGTAAAAACCCAAAAGTTTTCTTTTCTTGTATTCTTGAATAGCTCAGCCACAGTAATGTCACCATAAATTTTAAGTATATACCAAGATGTTGCAAGCATCTTGTTACATTAAACATAAAACATTTAAATAAATAAACTGTACATTCATTTTAGTGTCAGGCTTTTTCATAATTTCCTTAGTATTCTTATGTACTGAAAAACTTGAAGAACACATTTAAAGAATGTAAATGTGATGTTTAGTGCAGTGTCATTTGGATTATTTAACAGACCCAGCTGTAATGCTGTTGTAATAAAAGCATCTGACCTCTTAACTCTGAATTTGCTTCTGTGTCAGTGAGCATGAAGCATTATTTTTGGTTAGTCTTTGTTATATTCCTGAGAAGTAACTAAAAAGCAATCCTTACCGTAAAAATACTATCGAATCATAGAATCATCGAATAGTTTAGGTTGGAAAAGACCTTTAAGATCATCCAGTCCAACCATTAACCTACACTACTAAGTCCACACTAAACCAATCAAGGGTAGACTAAACCATGTCCCAAAGTGCCACATCCACCCATTTTTTGAACACTTCCAGGGATGGTGACTCCACCACCTCTCTGGGCAGCCTGTTCCAATGCTTGGCCACCCTTTCTGTAAAGAAATTTTTCCTAATTTCCAATCTAAACCTCCCCTGGTGCAGCTTGAGACCATTTCCTCTCCTCCAATCGCTAACTACTTGGGAGAAGAGACCAACACCCACCTCGCTACAACCTCCTTTCAGGTAGTTGTAGGGAGCGATAAGGTCTCCCCTCAGCCTCTTCTTCTGCAGACGAAACAACCACAGTTCCCTCAGCCACTCCTCATAAGGCCTGTGCTCCAGACCCTTCACCAGCTTTGTTGCCCTTCTCTGAACACGCTCCAGCACCTCAATGTCTGTCTTGTAGTGAGGGGCCCAAAACTGGACACAGGATTCCAGGTGCAGCCTCACTAGCGCCGAGTACAGGGGGACAATCACCTCCCTGCTCCTGCTGGCCACACTATTCCTGATACAAGCCAGGATGCTGTTGGCCTTCTTGGCCACCTGGGCACACTGCTGGCTCACGTTCAGCCGGCTGTTGACCAACACCCCCAGGTCCTTTTTGGCCAGGCAGCTTTCCAGCCACTCTTCCCCAAGCCTGCAGTGTTGCATGGGGTTGTTGTGACCGAAGTGCAGGACCGAGCACTTGGCCTTGTTAAACCTCATACAGTTGGCCTCGGCCCATCAGTCCAGCCTGTCCAGGTCCCTCTGCAGGGTCATCCTACCCTCCAGCAGATCAACACTCCCACCCAATTTGGTGTCATCTGCAAACTTACTGAGGGTGCACTCAATTCCCTCATCCAGATCATTGATAAAGATATTAAACAAGACTGGCCGCAAAACAGAGCCCTGGGGAACACCGCTCGTGACCGGCTGCCAACTGGACTTAACTCCATTCACCACTACTCTCTGGGCTTGGCCACCCAAGCAGTTTTTTACCCAGTGAAGACTACGCCCGTCCAAGCCATGAGCTGCCAGCTTCCCAAGGAGAATGCTATGGGAGACTATGTCAAAGGCTTTGCTAAAGTCCAGGTAGATGACATCCACAGCCTTTCCTTCATCCACCAGGGGGGTCACCAGGTCATAAAAGGAGATCAGGTTGGTCAAGCAGGACCTGCCTTTCATGAACCCATGCTGGCTGGGCCTGATCCCCTGGTTGATCTGCAACCTATACGTACTATACGTACTGCTTTCCTTCACTTCCAAGAACTTCTTTTATAAATCCTATAAGCGCTATCTCAGTGCTCCAAGGGGGAACACTCTAAAAGATACAGAATACAAAACATGAACAGAATCTCAATCTGTATTGTGTCAAGGCCTTGCACTCTGAAATTTTGAATTGTAACAGTGACTACTATGTAACTCATCCTATCTGCTCATTCAGAGACAGTACTGCAGAACTGTGCAGTAAGACAGAGCCACTGATATGCAGTGTTTTGTCTTTTTTTTTTTAACAAATCAAATCTTTCTGTACATGAAAGCTAACTTAAAACTTATTAAAATTATATTCTAAATTTCAAATAATACAAGATCAAAATAAGTCATGAAGATTCTTGCATTGATTCTTTATTTCCAGTTACAATAAAGAAAAGGGAGAAAGATACAGTGGAATTGAAGAGTTGGAGCAGAAAAACCCTTGATACAGTTGCACAAATATTTTACTAGAGGGCAAGAGATTTGAATTGTCCCTTGGTAGAACTAAGTTGGGCTACTAAAGGTGTACAAATTTCCTTTCCTCACTAAAGGAGCAAAAGGGATGGGTGATGTTTGCAGCGCTGACACTTGCAGAATTCCTTCCGAGGAAGCAGTCTTCCATTGTGTTTTCGATCTCCTGGTGATGGTGGCAGTGGATGCTGAGGAAATGTATTTCCACGTGGTTGATAGATGGAGGGAGCCTCAGCTTGTCCACTTTCAGACATACACCAATGTTTGGTTGGCCTCCAGAACTGTGATCAGTAAGAAAAACTCTTCCACTTCTTAAAGGCAGATATAGTCCCAAGCTTCAGTGTATGTACACATAATCAAAAAGAGTTCATTGCCCAGGAATCACTTTCTGGTAACACAGTAGGGCAGCAACTGCACTTAGCATCAGCAAGTTGTAATTGAAGGACAGCTGTTGTATCAGTCCATGAAATAGACTGACACTCCTGGGTCATTCTTCTTCTCCCTCCACCCCTCTCCTCAACCCATTCAATACATATCCCTGCTGCTCTAAACCAATCAACTATTATGAAATCTAGGTGCTATATTATATGATTTAGGGGTTTTAGTGACTTTGCTCTCTTATGCTGAACTCTGTCAAGAACCAAAAGGCAGGTGTCTTTTAATGGTGGGTCTCAAATGATGAAAGATTTGTGAAAAATAATCTCTTATGACTGGCTTATGTGTAACACTGTAGAAGATAGCTGGGCCTCAGCCTCAGACTGCTATTTCTTGATATCTCTCCTCAGTGACCATATTGCTTGCTGGATCTCCAGGTGTTTGGGGGGGGGGAAGAAGTTGCAGAACAGCTATATCCAAGGCCCAACTGCAGCAGGGAATTGTCACAGGGATGATGAATGATTGAACCATTGCACAGGAACAGAGAAAAAGCAGAGTGAGAGTGGTGGTGGGCATAAAACGAGAGTAGCCTAAAAGGGAGATGCATCATCAAACAAAAGGGCTTAGTGGTCTAAAGTGCCACCTTCTGAGTATAAGGGTGTTAACTGTGTGGTCATGTGACAACATGACTACAATAGAGGGGCCATATGGAGCTGGGGAGGATCAGAATGCATCTAATACATTTTTCCTCAGTAAATAAGAGGAGAATAACTTAGACTATTACTCACGCTGATAACAGTAAATTGCTTGAGTAGTTAATAAATTATTTTCCGTAATTACTATAAGGTAAAGTAGTTATAATTAGGGGCAGAAGAATTCGTATTATCCAATAAATATTCAGATCATGAAACACGCATCTGATGCATTCTCCACCATCATGGCATTCCTGCTCCATTTTCAGTTTCAGTGTAGGTCCATTGAGGTTTAGGCAGGCACACAGAAATATTCCAGGTAAAGACCTTTCCCTATAGTGTATAACACTTAAATGCAGTTTCATTCTGTCAAATATAATTACTTAGATGGCAGGAAGAAATTGAATATCGGTCAAATAATGAATTAATATTTTGAAATATAAATTCTCATATAAACTTTATTATACCTTCCCTATAAGGTATTTTTACGAACAGTTTAAGTTAATAATGGAGCTTTGGTAACTTGGCTCACTTTAACTGCAGTGGGTGTAGGAGTGACCACGTGAACAGCTCAGCTGACAGACCCGAGAGGGCAGTTATTCTCCGAAGGGAGATGCTGACTAATGCATGTGAGAGAGAAACTGCTGAAGCAAATAGAGATGAAAAAGACATATGTATATATCCTCATACTGGTACATAGCCTGGGTTTAGGCTAATTGAAATCCCACTAAGATGATTTAAACTAACCTGTCTGGCTTCATCCTAAAATGGATTAGGAGTGTTCACACAATCTGCTAATGACGTCCAGCTATTAATCCACTTGAGCTGACAGGTTAGTATCAACCAATTTTGAACTACACTGTATTAGTGGAGAACTCCAAATCCTTGTGATTATTGACTTAATTGGATAAAAACACTGTATCAGATGTTCTGGGAGCAATTTCTTAGACCTCAATGAATCATAAGGCACAGGCAACATGGGCAAGAGCAGCTATCAAATTGAAGAACTGTATGTACCTATTAAAAATAATTTGTTTACTCTGCACAGACAAATCCTATTGCTCCAAGATACTTCTTTTTGTGTTTAGCACTTGAAATATATGTTATATTTTGATCTTTTAGTGATCAGGCCTAATGATTATTTATTGCAAGGGATTCCTTTAGTAAACAATTAAGAATAAACCGACATTTCAGTAACAAATTAGTTCTTGACTAATAGATGATCTGAAGGGAGCAAAATCACGTGAAGACATCTATCTACATAAGGACTACATAAGATTTGCAATGCATCTATGGATCAAAAAAGAGAACAGGATTTTGTCTTGTCATCTGTAACACGAAATTTGTAAACTCATTAATTCAAAGTTAAGCATGAACATACATACACACACAAAAAAAATCAAACAATATGTAACATTTATTTTAAATTGTCCTAAAAATTTTGTGGAGGTAATGCCTTATTTTTAAATATGAGTCCACGATAACAGCAATGAATATGTGTACTCATTCATGTACTGAATATAAACTCACTTATTCATCTGAAGTATCATGGACAGGCTTAGATGAGGTTTTCAATTAAGAGTATTCATGCAATTACTGTAGATGCCACTTTACTTGAAGGAACAAAAACAGAATAAGGAGCATAGCATTCCTCCTGTCATGGCCCCAAGGACACTCACAGCCTTGGCTGTCCCTGACCACCCACCCAGGACCCATGGGGGGAACCAGGGTGGGAGTCCCCCCACCCTACCAATGGCTCAGGACCCCATGTCATCCCCTCAGGGTTCCCCCACCCTGTCCACAGCCCAGTACCCCATGTCAGCCTCCTGGGGCCATCAGTCTCTGCCCCAGCAATGCCAAAGCAGGGCTGGTCTCCAGCTCCCCACAGCCCTGCCCTGCCTGGCCACAAGCCCTGCCAAGCTGCAACCACCTGTGGGCCCGCATCCCAGCCCATGCTCAGTCATTCCACATCCCCAGGGAGGTGCTGGATGCTCGGGGCTGGGGCTGCCCTGGTGCCCCCCGCCTGCCCTGCTTCTGCCTGGGGGGGTGGGATGGGCACTGGCTGCCAAGCCCTGCCCTAACAGATCATCATGGAGAGCCCCCGATGCTACCAGCACCCAGGGAGCAGCAGGCCTCCACAGCACCTTGACACCTAGACAAAAATCTCTTTACTAATTTATTGCTACAAATTAAAATACATCTTTAAGAGAAAAAAAAAAAAAAGGAATTTCTGGAATTGCTGGAATTGTTAATTTACTTAAATATCAGGAAAAAATATGTATCAATTTGTAGTACAATAATTATACTCCGCATGTGAGTTAGTTTGCTATTATTTTGCATCGACGTCTATTCACAGAAGAGACTTACTGAGCAACAAGAATAAAAAGCAGAACTAGTAAGGCACTGTAAGATTTTAAAGCATAATGCAGGCAGGCTTTAAACTCCTACATCCCATACTAGAGTAATCGGCACACTGGACAATTTGTGGGTATCGCTGAATAAAAGCACACTAAAAAAGAAGAGTAGATGCTTCTTCTAGCACTTCCCAATAGCAATGTGGATTTTATGAACATTTTCAGCATGTTCAACTCTAAACTAATACAGTTACAAGCCTATTATAATTCTCTGAAAGCTTTAATTTTATCAAAAGTACTTCACTTAGTTGAGAAAACTGACCTTCAGATAGTTTTACAAAACTAATACTGTATCCTATTGATGGCCAAAAATTTGAAAATCATTAGATTGTCAAATAACTTTAATGGCTTAGATGGTAAAGAATAATCTTGGGAGACAAAAAGATATTAAACTGTATTAAGTGTTTGAAAGAAACAAATCAATAACTTTAGCTTGGACAAACAGTATTTCTATTATGTATTTTTATGCTAGGATATTGCATGCATTGCTGGAATGGCAAAACACTGGCAGGACTCTAACTTCCATGAAATATAAAAGAGGAAAAAAAAACCAGCAAGAAAGACTGGGTAGAAAAGTGAAAAGAATGTTTATTAGCTAAAGCCTCTGATGCAGGTAAGCTATGTTACCAAAAAACAGCTACAATCAAAAATAGATTCTTTGTTCCTACAGCCACTTTGTCTGCAGCTCTCTGCACTTAGTGATTTGCAAACAATGATGAAGACTGGGGAAAAAAGGTTTAAGTACTGCAGTGCTACACTGGCATGTATTATGTTTTAAATGCAAGTAGTGATTTTATTGGTGAGATTTCCACTTGATTTAGTTCCTTAAACTAACTGAACAGGAATCAGGTTTTCCATTATTTGAAAAGCTGTCATGTAAAAAAGAAAGAGGAGTATTATTTGTTCAAACAATGTAACGGCCTTGTTCAACTGTAATATTATTAAGGAAAGCCAGTAAATGCAGTCTTACTATGCTCACCCTAAGTAATTTTTTAAAAACTTTTCCATAAGAGTTTTCCAGTTCTGCACTTCCAATGAACTTGCATAATTCATGTGCCTCTGCTACCTTTTCTTTGGTATAACCAGATAGCTCTAAGATCCTTGCCACACACTCCTTCTGAAAACTTTCAAAGCTTATATATGCTAGAAGAAAAATATTCTGAGGGGAGATTATTTGAAAGCTTCTCCGTGATACAGAAACTTTAAACCCTAATCCTAGACATCAAGTATCCAAAAAATGATACAATAATGTCTTCCTCCAGTTTTGAGAGACATCAGGCCATGAATATAAACTCAGCAAAAAGTTTCACAAAACATTATAGAAGCTTATCAAACTGTTTCACAGGGAGACAAAAATTTTATAAATGAGTCTCATCAAGATGCTCATCTTACACACTACTTCAGCTCCCATCTGTATTTTTCAGCTAGAGGAAGAATGTACTTCCAAGAGTAAACCAATCTTTACAGTACCTGAGCTCTCTCTTCGAGTCATGGAGGGGATCACTCTCTGGTATAGATTGCAAAGGTTATCAAAGCTATCTGACATGGCTGCAAACTATTTGTGTTTCAGTTTCTTGCTAATCTGTTCACCTTCCAGGATCTTAGCTATATCCCAGAGGGACAGTTTTATCATTTTTAATGGGTGCTGGAGAGGGCTAGCTTTTAAAAAGTCTTTTAAGAAGGTAAACACAACTCATCTAAAAGTACTAGGGTATCCTTGTGATAAAGTAAATTTCCATTAAAATTTATCAAAATAAATGGGTAAAAGCATGCACTGCTGTAGAGAAAAATCAAAGTGAAAAAGTTGGCAAAAAGGAGATTAAAAAATAGAAATGAAAATTACTGTGTCATCAAAAAGATAAGGAAGTTTAAAAGAAATGATAAAAAAGTAATTTCGTAAAACCCTTTATAAAAAATGCAGTGTAACTCAAGCCAATAAAAACAAAGACAAATTTTGAATAGGAACTGTTGCTAATTAGATATTGTTGAAGGCAAAATTAACATTTAAGTTTTATGGTCTGACAAATAAAACCAAAAAAAACAGCCCTCTTGGCTGTTTTTGCTGATTTTATCAGCAATAAGGATGCAATAGTATAGCAATATTACATGCTATTTTTCAATCAACAGTCCAGAAGCAGTACAGTAGTGAATCATGCATGGACATCCACATTACAAAGGAATTTAGAATCCCTGATATATATGCCATAAATGTGTTTTTATGCATTTGGGAGATAACAGGCTTGCAGGTAACGCCCCTGGTATCCTGGAACCCATGTAACATGATTTGAGCTTGACACATACAGGGGCAGCCACATCGCCAGCAGTTTTGCTTCTTATGGTTCAAGAAGTGTCAGTTCAGTCATTGCCAGATTAAGGTCTTGAGTCCACAAACTCTTGTTCATATCAGTATCTTTCTCAATGTCAGTGAAGGTATTTGTCTGATTAAGCAATGAGAATGACAGACTTCCTTGATCCCTTTCATAAATTATCATTAAATGTCTAGAAGAACAGGATGGAAAGCCATAACAGATGCCTTCCAGTTATTTTTTCATGACTCACAATTTTCACTTAGTTGCTAGCAACATCTTTACCATACAAATTTCAAATAACAGCTTTTAAACACTAGAGTATATGATCATAAAACCCCTTACCATTATCAAGCATTATCAATGCTCTCAATATAGTATATTTATTGTCTTTACCCCAAGGAGTTTGCGCTCCCCATCACAGTTGACAGACAATAGTTTGGAAGACATTCTGATGGACCCATTGATACCGATGGGGAGAATGCCATTTGAGAGAGAAATTTTCCAGATCAGATGTTGTCTCATGTTGTCTCAAGTAGTCCGTTTTCTCCTTTTTTTTTTTTTTTTTTTGGTAAATTATTAAAAAGACTCTGCAGGAAAATTCCATATTGTAGGGAGGATGTGAATTAAAAGTGATATATTTTTTGAATAATTTTCCTTCTCTTGCAGTTTGTCCTTGGGTATGGCTCACCCACACAACTGGGACATATTCAAAGAACATACATACCATAAGATATGCATAGCTAACGGGAGAAATAGTTATAAAAAAGCAATGAATTAAAGCACCTCCAATTCAGAAAATCCATATTAAAATACCTAATATTAAACATTAGCACAAATACATGGTACAAATTAGGAACGGGAAAGACAATAGAAAATAAGGATGGTGACAAAGTTTAGGGTCTTAGAGGCCATGGAAAATGCAAAGGCAACATCCTCATTTGTTATACCTCACTGAAAGTATAGCCTTCAGCACTGTTGAGTAGCAGGAGAACAACTATTAAGCTGATAAAAACTCCCAAAGCAACTTCCCAAAAGAAGAACAAACAACTACCGTTAAGAATTTTATTGTCAATCTGAAACAGCTGACTGCCAGAAAATGTAGTCATAAAAAAATAAAATATAGCTTAAATCTCTCATTTGCCTAAGCTTGCAGGAAATGAGAAACTTTCACAATTGAAATGTCAACTAATGATGACATTTCTATAGTCTGTTTGTGGCTAAGTGCAAACAGAGGGTTTCCATGTTGTTTCCTTATTTCATAGTTTACTAATCTGTGCTGATAATATTACATCTTACAATGAAAATGGAATTTATTTGCAGAAGTTTGTTTGTTTGTTTGTTTGAATAATCCATTGAAATTCTGAGTTCTAACTTCACAGTAAAACAGAATATTATTCCTATTTTTCACCATAACATTGCAAAATACACTTTGGGGTGATATTTCCCAATCATAATTCCCTCTATGAAAGAATATTTAAGAAATGTTTTAAACATACTAGGTGAACTCTGCCTGAGTTTTATGGCAGGTATACACGTCAAGGCTTTTTGTTTGATGCAAGCCAAAACTGTTCGTCTTCTTAATGCCAGATCTTTCACGTACTTAAGGTGCATGCTGTAATGTGAGAGAACATGTGCGTCCTGCCCATGCAGGATGAAAGCTGGACAGTCATGCTATGCTGCTCTGGGAATTTCATGCAGCAGAGTGGAACCGTGCATAATGGAGATGAAAGGATGTGGTTCATACAGAGGGCATATGTGAGGTCACTCTCAGAGCCTGGCACTCTCGGGGAATCCTCCTGTGAGCTCAGAGGTGGTGTTTTAAGGGCACCCAGAGGGGACCACTAAGCTCTGTGTAGTCTGAATGGTCAGGAGATGTTGTCCTAAGGGAACTTCTGAGAATGCTGTAATTGGGCAGAGTAGAGGCAGTCATTAGAACTCTGCATAATAACCAGCAGCATTACATCATGCTGACTTGCTATTCACAGCCTGATTAAAAGGCGTAGTGACAGACGAGAGGACAAGCCTGTGACCACCTTCCTTCATGTTATTTTATATACCAGCTTGCTATTTTGGTCTGCTGTTGTGACCAGACGGCACTCATCACTTCATTCTTTTACACGCCCTCTGACCATGAAATAACAAACATGATGTACCAAGAAAGAAAAAGATTGTATTCTTGAAGATTACATACTGGCTCGCTTTTCTAGGAAAAGGTGAATTCCACTGAAATTTTCAATTATTTCATTTTCTTTGTCAGCTGGTTCTTTGTCTAACAATCTCAGCCACTTTTTTGCCATGAATTTGTACACAGAACTGTGTGTAATGCTGTTATTTTTATGTCCATGTGCAGACTGGTGAAGAAAACACTTACTGCCATTAATAATTTCTATTTGTCTAGCAAAGCTAATCTTTAAATCTCTTTTTGAGGGCTGGTCTATAAGCTACTGCATTAAGGAAACCTTTAGTGCTTCCACTTTATTCTGGCTGTTTCTTTGGTGCTATTCAAAGTCTCAATGAAAAGCCCCTCTCGCAGTTCTGCAGTTAAAACAACAAAGCACTGCCTATGTTTCTTCTTTAACACAGCTCTAAGGATTTATTCTTTGCTCCTTTATTCTTCCTTTTTCTGAAGTTTGCTTGTCCCTTTCCCCTTTAAAATCTCTTTATCTATAGCTGAATTAGTTTTCGCAGCTGGTTGGCAAACTGCCATCGGTTTCTGCTCTGACACTTATTTGTCAATTTCCAGTCGCCTTCAAACTTTACTTTTCTTAGCTTCTATTTCTCTTTCCTCTTTCACAGGTTCACTGATTCAAGTTTTAGTTGTTTTAATAGAAAAGGAGAGAAAAATCCCTCCTGGGAGGGAGAAAAGGAGCCATTCTCTACAGTGACAAAGAGAAAGCAAAAATACTATGAGATTTACCCATTGAAAGCTTTGAAATAACAAACTTTGTGCTCTCTACAGATACTTATAATCTGATCCTACTTTCAGGAAGGTAGCAGGTAAATCTGCTACAGTATTTATGTTCTACCCTAAGAGATAAGAAATTTGTAGATCCATTTTTGTATATTTTCAGACTTTTCACAGGCTACTATTTTTCTTTATTCTGTCTTAAGAGAGTTCACTGTAGTTTTAAAACACTAGGGATTAAGGATTTATTTATTTATTTTTAACACTCCCGCAGATGAATTTCTCAACTCAGTGTGCATATAAAAATTGCTAACCTCCATCTTAGGATTCTATTCATAAACCTATTAAAACAATTTTTCAACCTTTGTTTAATACATACTATAGGTTAATACATTTTAGTGAGAGCTAGAAAACAAGACAATTTTGATTTATTCTTTGAAACTTACCAGAACTTCTTCTTTTATGTATAGTTTACCATGGATGTTGCATTTCAAGCATCTCATAGGCTGTTGTACCAGCAGAGATAGAGGGAAATAGAAAGAGATCCTATGAACAATATCGCCTTCCTAGACTTTGAATATCAGTATAGTGGCTTATGTACGCACTGCGCAGCCGTTATTCTGCCCACTCAAATAATAAGAATAGAATATTTAGCAGAACTTTCAAGGAGTAAGTGCCCATATATCCCATCTTTATTTTCTATTCTTTAGTATAGAAATATATATCTTGAGTACAAGGAAAAGGTAGCATAAAGTTTCCCCATCAGACTGAGCCCTTTCTTTCTGCTGTGGCTACTATAGAATTATTATTACAATTACTGTTACTAATAATTATTATACTAATTACAAATTACTATTATATGGGCACTGCACCTTCACTTTCTTTGGAAGTGGAATAGAGTATTTCTCATGTGGCCGGAATGCAAATAGGAGGTATTTTTACCATCCCTGTAGCCATAGCTTAGTGGAGTGGGTTAGAGCACTGCATACATTGTCACATCTTGGCAGTTTGAATAGAGTTAAAGCAGATGAAAAGAAAGGCCATAACTAAAGAAGAGGAAAACAGGGTTACAGCTTTCAGTAGCCTTTCTTGTATGTGAGGTCCTAGAAATTGGCTGGACTAACTGTTAAGTGGTGAATACTGGCAGCAGCTGTCCAGTAAGTGGAAATGTAAGTAATGATTACCCTTGTGGTCTGAGTTACTGCAGGGCACTTCCCAGCTGACTTAAATTGTTAAAACAGCCTAATTAAAGCTCACTTCTTGCATCAAGTATTTCTTTCTACGTATCTGAGGCAATGTCTCATGTGTCTATCCTTATTATTTGTTCACTGCTGTTCCACTTCTACACATATAGTATCATGCCTTTTTCCTTTTAATTCCTTCTAGCCCTGTGCATAGACAAATCTTCCCAAAGACACAGAATGAAAGTATTTTACATATGAACCAAATCATTTTTAAGCCAGACCTTTAAAGCTGAATTAGGTGAAGAACCCAGGCCAATAGCTTACCTATATTAAATCTAAAATCAGATATTTTAGATATTTTTAATATTAGACTAACTTAAAATTGAGCTTTTTGGAAAAGAACTGAGACATAAAAATTAATATTAAAATTACACTTAGTACATCATATGGATCTGCTGTATCATTAGACGTTCAAAATACTAACTTCACAACAGTGATGCATTATTTCATTTCATTGCAGAGTGGCAAAGCAATTGTTTCAACTAGTTTAATTTCTTTTAAAAATCATATTGAAATGTTTTGAACTAGCTTCAGCTGGCATCTGTGTTTTTAAGTTTTATCATAATAAAGTTGATCAAACGTATTTAATGCATCAGCAACAATCACAGTAAGTATGAAATTAGTATAAAGAGCTTTAAAACACTTATATACTTCAAATAATTTTAAAAGTTCTTACATAAAATAACTGTATTGGGATTAGAAAGTATTCTTAAATAAGAAGTTTGAAAAAATTTAGTAGAAATTACTGTCATTTTGTTTCATTCGGAGTCTTCAGGAGTCTAAGTGGAATTTACAGCTCACTGATACATTTATTTTACTTTATTTCAACCTAAGTTTTTAATTTCAGTGTAAATAATTAGGAAACACATTTAGATTTTAGAATATGGAAGTACTAAGTATATTAGTTCACATTTTATGTCATTTTTTGTAGGCCTGTGGAAACTATTTTCATGTGATGAGTTGTTTTATAAATTTTAAGGTTTAATTTCATCCGTGCATATAATACCCTGATCAGCTGGCCGAGCTGTTTTCTGTGGAAAAAAGCAGAACAGTACCAGCTAGTCAAAGGCAACATCACAATATTTTGGTTTGGGAGAGTGGGGAATGGAAACTTAGGAGAAGTTTGACAGGTAACAGCCATAATATAGATGAGGTCTGGGTACTTGAGCTTGCAGCCCTAATATCCTTTTAATGTAATTACTTTTAAACTCATTTTATATCTATTTTCCTTAGCATGAAACTGGAAAGAGTGAAGATTCAAAGAGAATCACATTTTGTGATTTTAAACAACAATGTAACAATAAGTGTTAGGTTGGTAATATCTGTGTTGACTTAATTTCTCCATCCAAAACTACTTTCTTTTGTCCTTGCTCTGGTTTTCACACTCCTCTCTCTTTAATTGTTTCATTATCAAGCCTCTCAAAGTTTCCTCATCCTAGTTTATTTTACATTGCCACTCTTTTCTCTGCATAATCTTTCCTGCCCCATCTCCTTGTTCAGTTTATTCAGTCTCTGCTGATTTCAGAATTTTGCAGGTCAGAAGACACCAGTCCTTTTGCTAAGCCATTCCATCTTTTCCTCATTCACTTTCCAATCACACAGCACTCTTGCCCCATTACTTGTTATTCAGTCTCACACTTCTTACCCCTTATGATCCCATTTCTCCTCCAAGTTCCCAGACTTAGTCATCAGAATTCTTAGCTTTTATTTGCAAATTCCTGTTTAGCTGGTTAATTCTTGGAGAATCATTGATTATAGCCAGTGGAGCTACTTGATTCAAATTCAAATCTGCAGCACATTCCTGGAAAAGTAACAATAAATATTTGTAAAGATTATAGAAGACCTGTTATGAAACTGGGCACTTTCTGGAAAAATCAGTCTGTTTGTTTGCCTGAAAGTGGTCTGCTTTTTTGTATCTATTTTGGGGGAGGAAAAAAAAAGCACCCTTAAGGCATTACTATTGCGATTCTGCTGTTGACAGCAGAAATAATTCTGGAATTTACAGATGCCAACAAAACCGTCCAACCACATATAAAAGTATCAACAAAACACTGTCAACACAGGGAGTCTCTAAAATATGTAATATCACGAAGAAATGTTTTCCAGATTTTGAAATATCACATACTAAAAATGTCTTCCTGCCAAAGTACTGCTCTAAAATATTAGATTTTACTTCCAGTTTTTATTCCCTGGACAACACTTCCAAAGAACAAAGTAGCTTCTCTGAGTCCTGTTTTTCACACTGTCATTCTGAAGTAGCCTAACCTGAACATATAAACAAAGTCTTTTATTTACCTAATCAAGTCACAGCTTATAAGAAGTCTCCAGCATTGCAAAGGAGAATATAGAATATAGAATTTTCAGTGCATATTTCTGCATTACCTAGGACAAAACTAGAGAAACAAGAAATAAGGTGATGCATTCTTTTAGAAGAGGGATTCTGACCTCTTATCAAACTCGGATGGGAAGGAAAGTCCTAAAGACAGAAGAAAGGGAGAGGGACTCCTGTGAAAAGCTATGTTTAAGAAAGCAAGCATGTACACAGCTTGCTGGATGTTTTTATTTCATCTGAGCTGTAATGTTTGCAGAATTATCTACTAGAAAAAAAGAGAGTTGTACACTGTGGTTTATCTTTATCAGAAAGGTTACAAGTTCATTCAGAGTAAGAGAACCTGAGATAATGGCTGGTTTGGGGCCAAACCGTTCAAATGTTGATGGAAACACATTTTCTATCTGAAATAAAGCATTGATAAGGCAACATTTATTCCCATTAGAGAATGTCTCAAATGAACCAGCTAAGTAATTTACGCTCAGAAGTCTCAAAGGAACTAGTGAATCATTGCCAATTTTTAACTTATCTTGCAAGACTGAGAAACAGTGAGATTTGCAAATGTTGTCCCATTATCCAGAAAAGGATATAACATGGAATAATAAATTAGCTAGCCTGACCTTCATTTGAGGTACATGAATGGATTTGTTACCTTGGAACTTTGCTGGCCATGAGCTAGAGACTACAATTATAATTACTATTAGTCAGATGGCTTTTTTTTGTGAGATCTCTTTCGTTTTGGTTTTGACTGGAGTACAGGGATGGCAAGCAAAGTATGCATGTAGAATCATAGAATCATAGAATGTTTTGGGTTGGAAGGGACCTTTAGAGTCATCTAGCCCAAGCCCCCTGCAGTGAGGAGGGACATCTTGGACTTAATTCACTTACTACATGTAGTGAAGGCTTTTTTGATTCAAACACTTGCATTTTATGAAATTCAGAGGAAAGATCTACAGGGATTAGAAACTGTTCCTTTGATATTGATATCCAGGCGCTCTTGGATATTTTTTCTTGCTCCAGTTCTAACTTCTCTCTACATATATTTTATGGTCTTCAGAGTATGGTTTCTGGATCCTTGAAGGGGATGGATAAGGAAAAGGTTATGCATAAATTGTATGCAAAAATAACTCAAAGAAAGAAAGTTATTTTAAATTGTTTAGATCTGTTACATGATAATACTTATTTCCACCAAGAAACTAGGAACTGGGGGGAGAAAGGCATGAAAGTTGTTAAAAAGTACCTAGCTTTATCAGTGAATATTGTATACAGTTTGAGAATTATCCAAAGACTGATAGGCTATTAAAAAATAAGGGATGGGTTATTATTATGGTAATATAAATCAAGTGATTTAAATAGTTAGAATCCAGAAAAATTGATGTAATACAGCCAAATTAAGAGGAATATGTTTTGAATTCAAGAAAGCTTATATCTACAGAATGACAGAATCTGTCTTAAAAAAAGTTACTAAAACTAGGTTTTAAATATTATCATAGACTACACCCTCAACCTGAGCTTTCTGTGCTTCTGTGAGAGGAGGGCTAACAAAATCTTTAAATGGATAATAAAGAGGAGTGGAGATGGCAAATGCTGGAGAGGATATGCCAAAAAAACTCCCCAAAACCCCAAACCCCCAAACCCAAGATCACATAGCTGAGTATCTTGCATTGTGGTGTGAGGTGTAAGTAATCCAGTTTATCTAGTATACTGAAGGGAAGTTTAAGACATGCGTTGATAAATAAGTATTTAAACACAGGAATTATATCTGACAGCACAGAGATTTTTGATCTTGCTTTCAGACATGGAACACAAGCTAATTTCTGGGAATCAAAATTGAGATAATTCTTCTAGAAATAATGCATGAAATTATTGGGAGACCTGAAAGGGACATGGTTCCCTTAAAACAAAATTAGATGCACTTTCTTCTAACTTGTGGAAGACATCCTACTATTTGGGAGTATAGAGGGCCATGCTGAATAATTATGATGTCCTTTCTGGTCTTTGAGGATAAGACTCAATCCCCTCATGTTTTTGGGCTTGGGAGGAAAAGTAGAGAAATTTAAAGTTATAGAAGACTTGATTGCTCTCCACAATCTCATCTTTGCACCTCAGAGCAGGGCAGTATGTATAATAATATCTCATAATTTGGGCCTTACAATAATTGCCTGTAAAGTCAAGATGGTTTTGTTTCATTTGATGTATATCTTCATTAATGTGTTATGGTTACAGACTTTTGATTTTTCCTCTCCTCTAGGGCACAGAATGGGTGATGGTTAGAGAAAAGACCACAGATACCATACCGTGAGAAAAAAATGAAACTCATTGTTGTCTTGATTTCAATTTGCAAAAATTTCTTCCCAGCTTGCTTTGCAGAGCACTGTGGGGTTTCCCTTTCCTTCTAATCATAGATACAGTTCACCTAGTCATATCTAGTATGACTGGTCATATTTCCTTCAGGAAGCTGCATGTTTTCTAACTTTTTACTCAGGATACATCTATGAAGACTTTTGTCTTAGTGGGATAAAATAGCTGGCAATGATACAGTGCAAAATTTGATGAGTTATGATGACAGGCTAGATGATCTAATTATCTTTTTTTGGCATATATAAAGCATATTAAAACATGTAAAGCAAATGGATAAGCAGTCCTCATAATTAGGAATAAGTATGTACATATGGACTTATTTTAGTAACAAAGTAAGCAGAAATATTTTAAGATAATATTACGCTAGATGCTCACTGTTTCTTTAGTGATAAGGTTTTTAAGTATCTTTTTATAAGCTTTCCCTCTCTTGTGACAGGATTACTTCAGCACGTCTATAAGTAAACTACAAAAAGGTTTCTTAAAAACATGTCTGACAACTCACTTCTCAAATGTCAAAGAAAGAAACCTATAGATGTGACACAAGAATTCAGTGGCAATGCAGAACCACCTTTTTATCTGGGAACCTTTTCCTCTTTTTCTTTTTGAACCTTAGATGATCTCTCCTGGCCCTTAGTGACATATGCAGAAATTGAAACAGCAGAACTGAACAGCAGTCCATCAAAACTGTTATCCAGCTGCTGATAATGGAGAACCAGTGTCTTCAGGCAAGTGCAGCTATCTTATTATAAGGCAATATCTACAAAGGAATCCTCTGCTAATCTTAGACAGTGATTGTTTTGGAGAACAAAGCAAGATGTTTTATATAGTATTTGTGATTCTTCATACTATCGTATAAGTTCCTATAAAAGCATATTGGCAATCTCTTCGAAATGCATTCAGTTCAAATCCTTCTTCAGACTATATCTTGACCCCATTTGATAGCAGGGGCTGTAGAGGCTCTATGAAACTTATGTCTTCCCTCATAAAAGCTGATGTTTCTTCTGTTACCTTGCTGGCCTTATTGGACAGCAGTTATGACACTGGAGCACAGAGACAGTCTATTGCTGAATTGCGTTCCGGCCTCTGTGATTTGTTTCCAAATAGAGGTAGAAGAAGGGGGATATTGTTGAAGATCTACCCAAGCACCTGCTACCTTAGTCATAGGGCCACAGGAAGTCTAACAGACTGCCCTTCCTCAGACTTATTATTCAAACTTTTGTTGAAAGCTTTGTTTAGCTGTTGCCCTGAATATGTCTTTTAAATATTTGACTGAAACTTTATAAGGTATGTGGTACATATTAAAGGCTGGAGACAAAACCCGAATTTTTGTGTGTCTTTACCTTTTTTCTCTAGTGTACACTGTTTATGCTCTCAACCATGGTTTTATAGTGGCAGTTTTTGAAGCTAGCTATTTAAGATGTTAAAATTATTTTATTTTGGGTGGCTCATGAAGTGTGATTGTTCACACAGGGAGATTCTTGTCCCCTGTGACACACCAATGGATGATATCTTGGTCTGTTGTAGACCTGATGCAATACTTGAAAGATGCAGGAAGGGTGATAGTGATGTCAGCTACAAAAGAGCAGTCTGAAAGGACAACACAATTTGATGACTTCACACTAGCAGTCTTCAAGTTTAATTTCCTCTTTCATCAGGCTGCCATTCAATAAACCTTTTGAACCAAGAACTCCTAATAGTTTAAGCACCCCATAAAATCTCCTAACCAATATATTCTAACCATGTGAAAGCAATCACTATGCCTTCTTGGAGAAAATTAAGATTATTTTGTCTACAAACACTTTTATCCAGACATCATATAGTTCTGTTATAAACATTTCATAACTAAGCAATAACATTTGATTTTGTGAAGTATGAATTTAACATTAAGTATTTATCCCAAACATAGCACTGATAAATTGTACTGGTTTCCTGACTATTTTATTTCTACTACAAAATGGATTTCTAAACAAGAAAAGTGCAGTGCCTTAATGTAAAATTTATTTATTCCTTAACATTCCAAGTCACATAATACTGTTCAGCATTATTCTCCAGAGGAATTTTTTTCACTATTATGAAGTCACCACTGTTTTCTTCTACAAGGTATAACCATACTCCAGTTTTTGTGATAATCATACTCTTACATGCTGGAACTAGCTTCCAACCTTATGCCTCACTACCTGCCTGAGGTGGACTGTTATCACACACAAAACTTATGTTCCCTCTTGCATGTTTTACCCAGATAATCTTGTAAAAAAAAAGTCAACCTCTGCAAATTTTACAGACATCCAATGAAAATATTCTTTTAAGGGGTTCATTTCTGTATCATTTGTGTATGGAATTTTGTTAGATATTAAAAATAAACAAACAGTCAATTGAATAACAATATATTTAAATTGCTCTAATACACTGGAAGTGAAATTGTTGCTGTATTATTAAAAATGAGAATTAATTGCTTATGACTGACATAATTTTCCTGTCCTAAGCTCTTGGCACATAACCAATTACATTCATAAATTACTATACTATGTTTTTAATGAAATAATTCCAGAAACACTGATATTCATCCCTATTAAAAACCCTGGTTGATTAAACTATTACTATTCTTGAGAGTCAACAAGTTCCATGATTATAGGACTGTGGACAGAGGGAATGAATACCATAGTTAAGGTCCTCCCAGTGAGATTACCCTGTAAAAGGAGCTTAGAAATCTTACCACTCTGGATAGTTGTGCTCCCTTGTTCCTGCAGGGACAAGGTTCTGATTAAAGTGTTAATCTTTGAAGAAATAGGTCATCTGCAGGATTCATAAGGTCTAAGGCATGGATGGTCATCCAGACTAAATGCTTAAATTGAGTCCAGGAGAAAAATTAAAGCAAGTGTGATCTCTGGAGCCCATCAAATCCATCCTGCACCAGACAAAACACTTCAGAATGTTATTCTGGGGTTTCCCCAAAATAGTAGTAATCTCGCAGAATGGTTTCCCCATGTCGTAAATTATCCTGTCTGCAATTTATCTGATTTATTTATTAAGATGTTATTATAAGATACATATGCATTACTATCATATTATCTTCTAATATGTATTACATGTAACAAACATTGTTATAAATAATAGTATATATTACTGTGTTATTTAATCTTGTTTGGATCTAGGGTTTTTACATAAATTTTTTTTCAGCCTTCTAAAAGGAAAATGTTGACTCTAGGTTAGTTAGCCAGGTCTCCTTGAGAAATGGAGAGAAACTTGCATCCATAAAGACTTCACCTATCTTACAGCTCTCTTCCAGGTACCTTTAGAAGGCAACTCATTCAGTCCTATTTACCTCCCGTGACAGTAGGGTCAGTGCAAACAACCAGCTGAGTCTAGAAACCTAGCTTTTAGATTGCTGAAGTTGTATGTGATGAATCCTTTCCTAATTTGAAATGCAGATTTTTCTTCTCCTTCCCCTGTAGTACTTACTTGTGGAAGTATATAATGTGAGGCTGAGAATGAGGACACTGTGTTTGAAAACAGTTCGTTTATTTGACAATATTCATGCCAGGGATTTGTTGCTTTTTAAAGATCACAAATTTTCATCAATGTGTCTAAAGAATACAGAAGAGCTGTATTCAACAGAGAAAAGGCAGAAAAGTTACCATGCTGGAAACAGTAAATTAATTTACAGAACTGTTTTGTTATTAACACTTGTATTTACAGACCCACACCAACTGCAGGGAGCCACCCTGAACCTATACGAAAGCATAATAGCATTGTAGAGTTTAGATGCTTGTCTTTTAAGTGGATACATTTATGATTAAATGAATAGTTTCTTAACCAAGAAGTTTCGTACCACTAGAGGGCTCAAAATTGCTGCGTGATTTTATGTATGAATGCATGCATAAACATATATATACACACATATGCATACACACACAAAGTATGATATGTGTACATCATTCATATGCATGTGTTTTGTGCATACACATGTATAAATGCACATATATGCACACACATATATAAACACTCATCTTTTAATAGATAATCTCTTTATTTTATTTTAAAGGCTTTGAACATTTAAATGCAATTAAAATCCTTAAAGATTTTTTAATATGACTTTGCAATTCACCTTATAAAGGTGAAATGTTCCTTTAATTTCATAACATATTTACAATTTTTCACTTTGTTCTCAGATGGCTGGATTTACACAGAACATTCATGTCATCAAAATTAATAGTGAAAACAATCACAAAAAAAATACAGTTCGGACTTCCATGACCAATGCCTGCTTTATTAAGATATCTAGATGTTTTATTAAGATGTTTTATTAAGATATCTAGATGACACTGAATAACATGGACATAGTTCATTTTTTCATAAATTATTTTCTACAGAATGTGATGCAGTGTTGCAGAATCTATCACACCAAGCATTTTTGTTTGATTATATGACATATTCTCCTGGGAAATTTTAGAGGCTCTAAATAAATAAAACATTCCTGGAAAGCTGACTGTTTTCTTTCACTAATGTGACAATTGTAATGAAGAGAGAAATGGCTCTCAACCATTTTTAAGTAATGCATAATCTTTGGAGATAGTGCAATACAGTTCCTCCACAGTATGACCATGTAATAATGAATAATTTACCCATGCAGTCCAAAAGATAATTAACATAATATTTTCAGTCAGACTTGACATATACAAAAGTTTGAGATATCAATATTTTCTAAATGTCAGCAAAGTTATATTCACCTAAGTATAAGAAATCTGCTCAAGGAACCAATATTTCAAGAACAATGAGTTTCAGATTATCATGATTACAAATAATGTAAGTTGTTGTAGAAATAAGAACACAAACACCAAAATGTTTTGCAGACATTCATTGCTTTAGATAATACTCAATTTTTAATAGATTTACTGCAGATTTTTTTTTCCTATATAGAAAATTGTGGAAAAGCACAAGAAACCAGAAGATACTCTCTTTGCAGCACTACAGTGTTTTGATTGTTTGTAAAAATTGTGTTGAATATGATCATGTATATGAATAAAGACTACTCAGGTGAGTGAGCATTTGCATAACTAAACCAAATCTTCCAGACACTGATACAGAATAGTTTCTTTGAATTTGGCTGGACTACATGTGATTACTGCCTACATTATCACTAGTACAGTTAGATATGAACAATTGAAAAAAGCTTTACCATATTCATTTTCTAGCATCATCATCTTATGTGTCTTTTATTAAATTCTTAAAAGTCCTACCAGATGTTTTACCTTCATAAAATGGTAAATTCTTCAAAAAGCACAATAAAATAATGGGGGGCAGGAGAGAGAAGTTTAGACTAAATAGTAAAGTAGACTGGAAATACAATTCTATCACCATGTACACTTAACTAAACTTTAAAAGTGCAGCTTATTATAGTGCCATTTTTGTTAACACATTTACTTTAAAATGAAAAATATGTGCAACTAAGACAAGACATTTTTGCCTTAAGAGTTTTAACTCTTGCATGTTTTGCTTTAGAAATTTAGCGTTACTGATTGTGCATGATGTTAGATTAGAACTATAATGTTTTAACAAAAATTAAAATCTTTTGTGTACTTTTTTTATTTGTAATGAGTACTTAATTTACCAGTCTGTTATCTGAACTTGGAAAACAACCTGGCATATTGGGTGACAGATACTAAAAGTGGTTTTGTTACTGATAGAGACGGTTGGCTGGCATATTCATCACATCATCTTTGGTTCCAGGAGTAAATCATCCTGAAATCAACAAAGTAGACTGGAAAGTATTGAAACTACTTTTACTAGACTAAAATTATAAGTTTTAATCATAGAATCATAGAATGCTTTGGGTTGGAAGGGACCTTTACAGGTCATCTAGCCCAACACCCCTGCAGTGAGCAGGGACAGCTTTAACCAGATCAGGTTGCTCAGAGCCCCATCCAACCTGACCTTGAATGTTGCCAGGGATGGGGCCTCCACTGCCTCTCTGGGCAACCTGTTCCAGTGCTTCACCACCCTCATTGTAAAACATTTCTTCCTTATATCCAGTCTAAATCTATTCTCCTTTAGTTTCAAACCATTACTCCCTGTCCTGTCACAACAGGCCTTGCTAAAAAGATTGTCCCCATCCTTCCTATAGGCCCCCTTTCAGTACTGCAAGGTCGCAATAAGGTCTCCTCACAGCCTTCTCTTCTCCAGGCTGAACAACCCCAGCTCTCTCAGCCTGGCCTCATAGGAGACGTGCTCCAGCCCTCGGATCATTTTTGTGGCCCTCCTCTGGACCCGCTCCAACAGGTCCATGTCCTTCTTGTGCTGAGGGCTCCAGAGCTGGACGCAGTACTGCAGGTGAGGTCTCACCAGAGCAGAGCAGAGGGGCACAATCACCTCCCTCAACCTGCTGGCCACGCTTCTTTGGATGCAGCCCAGGATTCAGTTGGCTTTCTGGGCTGTGAGCACACATTGTTGGCTCATGTCCAGCTTTTCATCCACCAGTACCCCCAAGTCCTTCTCTGCAGGGCTGCTCTCAATCCCTTTATCCCCCAGCCTGTACTGATATCAGGGGTTGCCCCGTGCCAGGTGCAGGACCTTGCACTTGGCCTTGTTGAACCTCATGAGGTTCACACAAGGCCCACCTCTCCAGCTTGTCCAGCTCCCTCTGGATGACATCTCGTCCTCCTGGTGTGTCACCTGCACCACTCAGCTTGGTGTCATCTGCAAACTTGCTGAGGGTGCACTCAATCCCACTGTCTATGTCATTGATGAAGATATGGAACAGCACTGGTCCCAGCACAGACCCCTGAGGGACTCCACTTGTCACCGGTCTCCATTTGGACATTGAGCCGTTGACCACTACTCTCTGGATGTGACCATCTAACCAATTCCTTATCCACCAAACAGTCCACCCATCAAATCCATATCTCCCCAATTTAGAGAGAAGGATGTTGTGGGGGACTGTGTCAAAGGCTTTACAGAAGTCCAAATACATGACATCTGTTGCTTTTCCCTTGTCCACTGATGCAGTCACTTCTTCATAGAGAGCCACTAGGTTAGACAGGCAAGACTTGCCCTTGGTGAATCCGTGCTGGCTGTCTTGAATCACTTCCCTGTCTTCCATGTGCTTTAGCATGCTTCTAGGAGGATCTGTTCCATAAATTTAAAACATATTTCCATAACTGGAAGATCCATTTCCTTAACCACAGCCTACTGAAGTCAATGAAATTATGCCAGGAGTAAGGTTCTATCCAGATGGAGTTAGCTGTTCCTTTAGGATCCTAAGAAAAACCATCCTCATCGCATCACACTATTGTACAAATTAGCTCTAGTGATTTCACATTTACTTTATTATGCTCAATATAAGAAGGACATCAAACTATTAGAGCATGCCCAGAGGAGGGAGATCAAGATGGTGAAAGGTCTTGAGGACAAAACTTATGAGGAGCAGCTGAGGTCACTTGATTTGTTCAGCTTGGAGAAGAGAAGGGTGAGGGGTGACCTCATCACAGTCTACAACTTCCTTAAAGGGGGCAGAGGAGAGGGAGTTGCTGATCTCCTCTTTCTGGGGACTAACGATAGGGCATGAGGAAATGGAATGAAACTGCGTCAGGTGAAGTTCAGACTGGACATTAGGAGAAGGTTCTTCACTGAGAGGGTGGTCGGTCAGCAGCACCTGCTGGAATTGGTCACAGCACCAAGCCTGTCAGAATTCAAGGAGTGTCTGGACAACACTCGTAGTCATATGATTTAGTTTTAGGTAGTCCTGCAAGGAGCAGGGAGTTGGACTCAATGATCCTTATGGGTCCCTTCAAACTCAAGATATTCTATGATTCCATGATTCTATTTCTGTAATCCTCCCATAAGAGTTTGTCTGTCTTGAAAAAAATAAGATGTAACTGACCACATTAGCTACCTTAGCAATTTCTTGATAGTTGATAGGTCTTCACTACCACTTTGTAGAGGAAAAGCCAGTCTGAGTTAATGTTGTAGAAATATTTATTAATAACAATCATAACATGAAATAGCATGGATTTTTGCAAAGATTCTACAAGCCACAAGATTTGTACTGGGTACGAGGAACTGCAAATATGAAATTTCTTATAAGAGTAAGGATTAGAACTCTTAATTAAATAGGTGGTATTTTTATCACCTTCAAATTAAGTAAGAAAGAATTTTATATTGCCAGTGTTTTACACTACTTTTGCAGTAGTTATGCTAATTCAGAGTGTTTTACAATTAACTCTTGCAACTTTTCAGCTCCAGGGATTACAGCTGAAGAGGTTGGTTGTAATTAGTTTTATCTATAGGCCTATATCAGTGCATAGAGAAATCTCTAGAAATATATTTTAGAGTAATACATATTTCAATGCATAGAATGGAAAAAATGAAGTAATATTACACTGCCTTGATGACAAGTTTCAAAGTCTGTTTGAGTATTTATTGTTATTTCAATACATATGTATACATTAAGGATTTTCTCTTCTTTATAATCACGTCAGCAAAAGAATAAATCATGCTGTGCTATATCCTTGTATTTGCTTTATCCAATTTATGGGAACTTTTTTTTGTATGGCTATTGAATTTCAACAGAACTGAATATGGCTCATTATTTGGAGAAAATAAATGCCGTCCAACTCATTAAATCTAGATGAGTTGAATATATTCTGATTCTATTTTGTAGTGTATTAGGAAACATTTAGTCCATCAAGCTTTAGGCATTTTATTAGCTAAAATAGTCAGTCTCCATATGCTCTCTCTTTCACACGTTGAGAAAGTTCTCACCGTTGTTGCCTTTGCTTAGGTAGAGCTCCTTAATATGGTTTATTTCAGATATCATTTGATATAAACAAAGATGGAAGAGGCAAAGATAGAAGAGATGGAATTTTAGCTTCAGTACATTATTTTTAATCTGTTGGCAATAATGAGCTTTCAGGTGAGATGGGATATGATAGTTTTAATGAACTTTTTCTTAATTGGACAATATTTGGTTTTTAATCTCTACGTAACAACATAACCCCACAAGTGAATGGCAATCATATTATTTCTACATCTGTCACATCAGTCTTCTAAAATATGAATTTTTCTTCTATTTTCTATATTACAAGTGCATTACAGATATGAAAATTGCCAAGACTTTTTATTATAAACACACCATTTTTAGCCCAGTGGCTGTTGTTACTCTAAGCTTCTCCTCATCCATGAACGTGCTCCATAATATCACTGCCATGACACCCTATTGAGTTAATAAATGCCAGACATTAACCAAACAACTGGCTAAACTGGCAAATATAAGCTATCAGACCGAACACAGCTTTTTATAAACTTTAGCTAAAAAAAATGTTAAATATGGGGTTTAAGGGATTAAAACCCTTGTTATAAAAACATATAGAGATTAGAGTTCATTTCCATTTTAAATACTTCCTAACAGGCATACCAAGTGAAGTAAAAACGTAGGACAAGATCCCGGGGCTCGGGATTACAGGAATCTAACAGCAGTCAATCCAAAGCAATGACAGCATGCGACAGAGGCAGGAGGTCCACTTATAAATACCTTTGTTGTGAGCCATGATGAATCTGTAAGCATTATTGCTAATATACCCTGTTTCTGGTTTTTTGTGATTTGTACTTTTTTATGGGCATTCATCTCACTTGCAATGACTCAATTCTGCAGTAATTTTATTTTTACTGTTTCAACATATGAATTTTTCTATTCTAGAGCAAACAGCTTAAACCTCTAAATGAAAATAAGAACAACAAGAAGAATACAAATATCTAGAAGTTTTGAAACAGGAGTCTTCCTACTTGGCTAAAATATTACAAACAAAATACTCTGCAGAAAATTTACAGGAAACATAATCAGGTTTTTTTTATATATACAATGTGTAACTTTCTATAACATCATGTTTTTTATTACATATATTATTTTATATGCATATATTATCATATAATATATTATCTGTCCTGGTTTCGGCTGGGATAGAGTTAATTTTCTTCCTAACAGCAGGCATAGTGCTGTGTTTTGGATTTAGTAGGAGAAGAATGTTGATAACACACTGATGTTTTTAGTTGTTGCTGAGTACTGCTTATGCTAGTCAAGGACTTTTTCAGCTTCCCATGCTCTGCCAGGCGCACAAGAAACTGGGAGGGGGCACAGCCAGAATAGTTGATCCAAACTGACCAAAGGGCTATTCCATACCATATGACGTCATGCTCAGTATATAAACTGGGGGGGGTTGGCCGGGGAGCAGCGATCGCTGCTCGGGAACTGTCTGGGTATCGGTCGGTGGGTGGTGAGCAATTGCATTGTGCATCACTTGCTTCGTGTATCATTATTATTATTATCATTATTATACTGTTACTATTAGCATTACTATTTTACTTTATTTCAATTATTAAACTGTTCTTATCTCAGCCCAGGAGTGTTTCTCACTCTTACTCCTCCAATTCTCTCCCCCATCCCATCGGGGTAGGGGGAGTGAGCGAGCGGCTGCGTGGTGCTTAGTTGCTGGCTGGGGCTAAACCACGACAGTCCTTTTTGGCGCCCAACGTGGGGCTTGAGATAACAACAGATTAATCAGAGTGTATTAAGGAGTCTGTTAACAGTTGCCGGTCACGATATTAGTTCTTCTGATCTGCACCATGTTCTTTTTTTTGCAGCACGCGTTAAAGCTTGCTGTCAGTTTGTGTAGTGTGCTATGCTCTGCAGTGATTCATGATCTTTTGCTTGGGAGGCTCCTTATCAAAGCCCTGACCTTGAGCATTCTTTGGTATTTGGGTTTCATACAGAAGTCACTACTGTACTTCGGGTACTACCTCATAGAGAGAGTTAGCAATTATACTTCTTACTCTGAGAGGCTTGTTGTGGAGGAAATACAGAATGGCACCTTTGCTGCTTTCTTCTATGATGTTTCCTCCTTCATTACAACAACTTTCCTGTATCTTGAACACCCCTGGGCAGTTAAGATACTTCTATTGATACTTCTTGGGAATGTTGTTTCCGTTTTGATAAAGGTCAGTAAGCAGTTTAAAAATACCATCCAGAGATCTACCCCAAGGCTGGATAGTTATGAGTGGCAGGGTGTGTGGGATCGTATGCGCAAGTACCTAGGGCAGTGGGGACCTCCAGTGTTTTGGAACTTCACCCCTGAACAAGTGCAGAATCCTGAAGAATTAGTAAAGTATTTGGAAGAAGTATGTTGTCACCCTGGTAGCTCCAGAGAGACACAAATCATTGCAACATGCTGGGGACTGGCCCATGCCTATCGAGCCGTGGTCAACGCTAATCAGTACCCTCAAAAGAAAGAGAAGGTCTCTGGATCTGATGACAAAACAACAAGCACTGTGGCTACTCAAACCCCCACTACAGGCCCTGCGGCTACTCCAACCCCCACTACAGGCCTTGCAGCTACTCAAACCCCAGCCCCAGGCACTGTGGCTACTCCAGCCACAGCCATGAGCACTGCGGCTACTCAAACCCCAGTGACAGACACTGTGGCTAAACCAGAGAACCAACCTGCGCCGGTATCAGTTGCCCCTATACAGAAGAAAAAATACACGAGGAAATCAGTTCGTTTAGTAAGGGATGAAGATGAACCAGGGCCATCACAAGAACCAGAGGAGGAAGAACCCATAAATGAGATGGTGACCACCCGATCCCTATCCCTGAGTGAGCTGCGAGATATGCGAAAAGATTTTGGTCGTCATCCAGGCGAGCACATCATCACCTGGCTGCTCCGATGCTGGGATAACGGGGCCAGTAGCCTGGATTTAGAGGGTAGGGAAGCCAAGCAGCTGGGATCCCTTTCCAGGGAAGGGGGCATTGACAAAGCAATTGGAAAAGGGGCAAAACCGCTCAGCCTCTGGAGGCGACTTCTGTCAAGCGTGAAGGAAAGGTATCCCTTCAAGGAGGATGTTTTATACCGCCCAAGCAAATGGACCACCGTAGAGAAAGGTATCCAGTACCTGAGGGAATTAGGCGTGCTGGAGGTGATTTACAGTGACCTGAATGATGAGCGGTTAACCAAAGACCCAGATGAAGTCAGGTGCACACAATCCATGTGGCGGAAGGTGGTACGGAGCGCACCAGCATCGTATTCCAACTCGTTGGCAATACTAGCCTGGAAAGACGACGAGGCACCAACGGTGGATGAAGTGGCTAGACAACTCCGGGACTACGAAGAAAAGCTCTCTTCCTCCCTACGGGCCTGTGTCTCGGCTGTGGAAAAACTGTCTGAAAAAATATGCCAAGAGTTCCAACAACTCAGAGAGGATCTGTCCTACTCCCCACCTGCACGGACCAGTGTCTCAGCCATTAGGAGTCAACGTCCCTATGCTCAAGAGAGAGGATATAGAGGATACACACCACGGGGCACCCTGTGGTTTTACCTGCGTGATTATGGAGAGGACATGAGGAAGTGGGATGGAAAACCCACCTCAACCTTAGAGGCACGGGTGCGTGAATTGCAAGGAAAAACTATTAGAAAAGGCGGTTCTCCCAGGAAAATTGCAGCTCCAGTTTCCAGTGAGCAGTTCCCGAGACAGAGTAAGAGGGCTAATTTTACTTCCGACCTTGATCAGGGGACTTTTGATTCACATTTACAGGAAGTGAACAACGAATACTGTGACCAGTGTTAGAGGGGCCCTGCCTCCAGCCAGGTGGAGGAAAGGGACAACCGAGTTTACTGGACTGTGTGGATTCGATGGCCTGGAACGTCAGACCCACAGGAGTATAAGGCTCTAGTGGACACTGGTGCACAGTGCACGCTAATGCCATCAAACTATAGAGGGGCAGAACCCATTTGTATTTCTGGAGTGACAGGGGGATCCCAACAGCTAACTGTACTGGAAGCTGAAGTGAGCCTAACTGGGAATGAGTGGCAAAAGCACCCCATTGTGACTGGCCCAGACGCTCCGTGCATCCTTGGCATAGACTACCTCAGGAGAGGGTATTTCAAGGACCCAAAAGGGTACCGGTGGGCTTTTGGTATAGCTGCTTTGGAGACAGAGGAAATTAAACAGTTGTCCACCTTGCCCGGTCTCTCAGAGGACCCTTCCATTGTAGGGTTGCTGAAGGTTGAGGAACAACAGGTGCCGATTGCTACCACAACTGTGCACAGGCGGCAATATCGCACCAACCGAGACTCCCTGATTCCCATCCATAACCTGATTCGTCGACTGGAGAGCCAGGGAGTGATCAGCAAGACTCGCTCACCCTTTAACAGTCCCATATGGCCAGTGCGAAAGTCTAATGGGGAGTGGAGACTAACAGTGGACTATCGTGGCCTGAACGAAGTTACACCGCCGCTGAGTGCTGCCGTGCCAGACATGCTAGAACTTCAATATGAACTGGAGTCAAAGGCAGCTAAGTGGTATGCCACAATTGATATTGCTAATGCATTTTTCTCCATCCCTTTGGCAGCAGAGTGCAGACCCCAGTTTGCTTTTACCTGGAGGGGTGTTCAGTACACCTGGAACCGACTGCCCCAGGGGTGGAAGCACAGCCCCACCATTTGCCATGGACTGATCCAGACAGCACTGGAACAGGGTGAAGCTCCAGAACATCTGCAGTACATTGATGACATCATTGTGTGGGGCAATACAGCAGAAGAAGTTTTTGAGAAGGGAAAGAAAATAGTCCAAATCCTTCTGAAGGCTGGTTTTGCCATAAAACAGAGTAAGGTCAAGGGGCCTGCACAGGAGATCCAGTTTTTAGGAATAAAATGGCAAGATGGACGTCGTCAGATCCCAATGGATGTGATCAACAAAATAACAGCTATGTCCCCACCAACTAGCAAAAAGGAAACACAAGCTTTCTTAGGCGTTGTGGGGTTTTGGAGAATGCATATTCCAAATTACAGCCAGATCGTAAGCCCTCTCTATCAAGTGACCCGGAAGAAGAACGAATTCAAATGGGGCCCTGAGCAACAACAAGCCTTTGAACAAATTAAACGTGAGATAGTTCATGCAGTAGCCCTTGGGCCAGTCCGGGCAGGGCAGGATATTAAAAATGTGCTCTACACCGCAGCCGGGGAGAATGGCCCTACCTGGAGCCTCTGGCAGAAAGCACCAGGGGAGACTCGAGGTCGACCCCTAGGGTTTTGGAGTCGGGGATACAGAGGATCCGAAGCCCGCTACACTCCAACTGAGAAAGAGATACTGGCAGCATATGAAGGGGTTCGAGCTGCTTCAGAAGTGGTTGGTACTGAAGCACAGCTCCTGCTGGCACCCCGACTGCCGGTGTTGGGCTGGATGTTCAAAGGGAGGGTCCCCTCTACACATCATGCAACTGATGCTACATGGAGTAAGTGGGTTGCATTGATCACACAACGGGCTCGAATAGGAAACCCCAGTCGCCCAGGAATCCTGGAAGTGATCATGGACTGGCCAGAAGGAAAAAACATTAGAATATCACCAGAGGAGGAGGTGACACGTGCTGAAGAGGCCCCACTGTATAATAAATTGCCAGAAAATGAAAAGCAATATGCCCTGTTCACTGATGGGTCCTGTCGTCTCGTGGGAAAGCATCGGAGGTGGAAAGCTGCTGTATGGAGTCCTATACGACAAGTCGCAGAAACTGCTGAAGGAGAAGGGGAGTCGAGTCAGTTTGCAGAGGTGAAAGCCATCCAGCTGGCTTTAGATATTGCTGAAAGAGAAAAGTGGCCAGTCCTTTATCTCTATACTGACTCATGGATGGTGGCAAATGCCCTGTGGGGGTGGCTGCAGCAATGGAAGCAGAGCAACTGGCAGCGCAGAGGCAAACCAATCTGGGCTGCCGCATTGTGGCAAGATATTGCTGCCCGGGTAGAGAACCTGGTTGTAAAAGTTCGTCATGTAGATGCTCATGTACCTAAGAGTCGGGCCACTGAAGAACATCAAAACAACCAGCAAGTAGATCAGGCTGCTAAGATTGAAGTGGCTCAGGTGGATTTGGACTGGCAACATAAGGGTGAATTATTTATAGCTCGGTGGGCCCATGATGCCTCAGGCCATCAAGGAAGGGATGCAACGTATAAATGGGCTCGTGATCGAGGGGTGGACTTAACTATGGACAGTATTGCACAGGTTATTCATGAGTGTGAAACATGCGCTGCAATCAAGCAAGCCAAGCAGTTCAAGCCCCTTGGGTATAGTGAACGATGGCTAAAATATAAATATGGGGAGGCCTGGCAGATTGATTACATCACGCTCCCACAGACCCGCCAGGGCAAGCGCTATGTGCTCACCATGGTGGAAGCAACCACTGGATGGCTGGAAACGTATCCCGTGCCCCATGCCACCGCCCGGAACACCATCCTGGGCCTTGAAAAGCAAGTCCTGTGGCGACATGGCACCCCAGAAAGAATTGAGTCAGACAACGGGACTCATTTCCGAAACAACCTCATAGACACCTGGGCCAAAGAGCACGGCATTGAGTGGGTATATCACATCCCTTACCATGCACCAGCCTCCGGGAAAATTGAGCGATACAATGGATTGTTAAAGACTACCCTGAGAGCAATGGGTGGTGGGACGTTTAAACATTGGGATACGCATTTAGCAAAAGCCACCTGGTTAGTCAACACCAGGGGATCTGCCAATCGAGCTGGCCCTGCCCAATCAAAACTTTTACGTACTGTAGAAGGAGATAAAGTTCCTGTAGTGCACATGAAAAATATGCTGGGGAAGACAGTCTGGGTTACTTCCCCCTCTGGCAAAGGCAAACCCATTCGTGGGATTGCTTTTGCTCAAGGACCTGGGTGCACTTGGTGGGTGATGCGAAAGGATGGGGAAGCCCAATGTGTACCTCAAGGGAATTTGATTTTGGGTGAAAATAGCCAATGAACTGAATTGTATAATATTAATTGCTTTATAATACTGTATGTTATCTCCTAACTATATGTTATCTCTTAACTGCATGTTAATATAATAATATAGTAGGTTAATATTAAGTATATAATACTATATATTATGATTGCTATATGCCGCATCAATGGTATTGCAGTAAGAATTGCCCAGCCTAAGGAAAATGAACTTTGATGAAACCATGTTGGAATGAGAACTGACTTCAGCATGCAACAGTCCAACACTGCACACCACCTCTCCTGCTCTGAAAGACTGTGATGACAGATGGAACCCAAAGTCATGGGCTAAATGAACTCAATGGACATTTTAGAGGGATGGGCCATAGACGAAGGGAATGATATCTGTGTGTATATCAAGATAGGGAAAGGGGTGGTGATTAATTGGAACACATTGGAAAGGGGAGGGCCTGTGCATGACGTAGATGGTATAGAATAAGGGGTGGATACTGTCCTGGTTTCGGCTGGGATAGAGTTAATTTTCTTCCTAACAGCAGGCATAGTGCTGTGTTTTGGATTTAGTAGGAGAAGAATGTTGATAACACACTGATGTTTTTAGTTGTTGCTGAGTACTGCTTATGCTAGTCAAGGACTTTTTCAGCTTCCCATGCTCTGCCAGGCGCACAAGAAACTGGGAGGGGGCACAGCCAGAATAGTTGATCCAAACTGACCAAAGGGCTATTCCATACCATATGACGTCATGCTCAGTATATAAACTGGGGGGGGTTGGCCGGGGAGCAGCGATCGCTGCTCGGGAACTGTCTGGGTATCGGTCGGTGGGTGGTGAGCAATTGCATTGTGCATCACTTGCTTCGTGTATCATTATTATTATTATCATTATTATACTGTTACTATTAGCATTACTATTTTACTTTATTTCAATTATTAAACTGTTCTTATCTCAGCCCAGGAGTGTTTCTCACTCTTACTCCTCCAATTCTCTCCCCCATCCCATCGGGGTAGGGGGAGTGAGCGAGCGGCTGCGTGGTGCTTAGTTGCTGGCTGGGGCTAAACCACGACATTATCATATAACAAACATCTTTATAATCAACATAAACAATGGCTACATAGCAATTTCCACCTTAACTTGTGATTTTTAATTACTGGAAAGTACGACTTTAGTTTTCACTTTTGTAACTTCCAAATTTTAAATTATATACCAGCTGTTATTTTGCTTATATATAATTTATTAGAAATGATAAATTATATATTCCTAAATACTCTTCATACACATTCCTATTACAAATTTCTAAATATTTCTATGCAAAATTCATTCAAATTGCCCATCACTAGAATATGAAGAGAATCTCTCTTATTGCATGAATGCTTTGCAGTTTATGTTAATATCTTTTTATATAGTTTCCTTCCTCTCTCCACTATTTTTCCTTTAAGTACTTCGTATTGAATGACTTACAACCCCTTGAAGTCAATAGAACTGTTTTCATCCAGTAGGTCCATGGACTTCTATCTTTATCTGAAGGGTTTAAAAAAAAAAATGTTTCTAAACATAATATACGTATGCAAAACATTTAAAGCAATTCATAACTTCTATGAAAAAAATGTTTAAAAGTCCACATATTCAGAAAGGTGATCAGGGCTGCAATAGAAAGATTCCCATTGACTTACCATATGCTTGGATGAGATTTGGTGGCCTAAATCTGCAATATTGAAGCAATGCGGCTCTCCCATTGAACTGAAAACAAATTCAGCAAGGTAGACAAACATATGCTTTGTTTTGAGCATATGAGTTGTTCCATTCACTTTGGTTGAATTTAATGTCATGCACCCACTTACAAACATACATAGCAACTTCATGACATAAGTCACTAAATGTAAATCAAAGTCAGTTATATTTTGCAACTAGCATTAAAATAAGAATTAAAATAAGAAAGTTATTTCATATCTTATAAGTGATTAAAGTAAAAATGGTCTCATATTTTGGTACCTTTTCATGTTTCTGGTGCTGCTTTCACTGAAACAAAATAACAAGATGAATAAACCCTAAAAGTAATTAATAATCTGCCACCACTTCCTTCTGGCTCAAAATGGTAACTAAATAATTTAGATAGACTGGTACTACTGATGAGCTGTCTGTTTTAACCTCACTGCACTAAGGAATACCCTTTGTCTCAAATAGGCAGCATTATGTCTAATTTCCATGCTTTTGCTGGGACCAGATAGCCTTTGTGTGCAGCTGACACACAGATACATGTTTTCATGGCAAACTCTGAGGATATGTGCCAAATCATTCTGGCCAATTTATCCTGGCAGGAAGTTTTATATGTTTACCCTTCCCCACCAGGAGACTTTCCAATTCAGGGATATTTTGTAGTAATTGATTTCAAGTGGGTAGAAATAAAAGCACTGGAATCATTAATTTTTGTTGGTGAAGTAAAATAATTTCTTCAAGAACAAACTCTAAGGCTTTTGCTAAACTCTAGGGAAGAATCAGTTGCAGTTCCCAGTGTAAATTTGTATTCTTAAAGGTAGTAACTATCGCCTAAAATCTCACTGTGCTGAAAATTAATTTGTAATCTACTGCCATATGCATTTTTATATAGTAAACCTTTAAAAAGTATTTATAAAGATCTCCAGATCTCTACTAGGAATTAGTACTATTGCAATAATATTAGAGATATGACTTTTATTACCTTTCTGTTAGCAAAAACCCTACGGTTATAGTAGTATTATAGTTGTAAAAATGACTTTTGCTGGAATAGCTTATTTGGAAAATTGATTAGAAATTATACCGGAAAAAAGTAGGTTTTGTTGGTGGTTAACAGTAGGAGAGTTTACTAGTATAATTTTACTGGTATATATTTGTCTTTGATGATCTCAAGTAGTATACATTTTAGCAGTGAGCAAAATGAGCAGAGCAACTCAAATTTTGCTACATAATTTAATATAAATCATGGTTAGCACAGAAAAATCAGTACCTTTGTCTTCATTGTCTCCATTGTCTCATTCTTGTTTTTCCTTTGTCCCCTGTGCAACATGTTTACTTGCCCTCTTTCCATTCCTTTTCCAGCAAGATTTCTGATCTCCACCACTAAAATGTCTCATTTGTCAGCTGAACTATAGCAAAGTTCCAGGCTTCAAAAATCCTGAATAAGGTCCTATATTGTAAGACTACATTTAAAACTATGACCTGTTTTTACTAGTTGTGATTTATGAGAACAACCAAGACTGTATTAGATTCTTTGAGAGCATGACTGAGCTCTGGCAGAGATGTCCTTATGACCACGTGGGGGGTGCTGCATTGTTCCAGGTCTTTCAGTCCACAGGAAGGGGACCAGGCTTGACAACAGAATCAAAGAAATTAATTTTGCAGTTATTGTCTTTTTTCACATTTCATTTATCCTAAAGTGCCAAAATTTCAAAGCAGCAAGACATTTGGTGGTGGGTGGGCGAAATGGGACATAAAATAGTAATACTGCTAGAGCAGTTATAATAGCAGAGATTGGAAACAGGTATGCTGATTCCTTGAAAAATACCCTGTTCACCATGCTGTTAGAGGAATACATCCTGAAGCATGTGTAGTAATAGCTGGCTGAGTTTAGTTTGTAGAAGAGATGCTTCACCGACGTTCTTTTTGTAAGACAGTGCTAAGAGGTACACATTCAGTAACACTGTAAACTGATATAAGCCACACACGGTGATCCTGCTATTTCTCACATACTGTGTTACATCGTTGTTTATGGAATTACTCCTAGTTGGTACCAGTTTTAATCCCTGAATTTTCTATTTTCCTATTTAAAAAAACCAACCAACCAAACCACAAAAAAACCAAACCACCCAAAACCTGCAGAAAATACTACTACTATTGGAAGGCAATTGAAATCAAGTCTTCAATTTCTTTCATTCTGAGAAACAAAAGGTCTTTAAATTACTGTACAGAAAGATCGCCATGGAGGTGCCTTTTTGGGGTAAGTGCCTAACCTCTGGAATTTCATGGATCATGCCCTGATCCACATAGTCAAATTCCAAGATATAAAGAACACAAGAAGAGCTTATAAATCTGACCTACAGATTCAGTAATGAAGAACTGGGCACAATTCAGTTCTGTGTTCATGAAGAAAAGTCCAAAAAAGCCTTTGCAAATTTGATTAATATTGTGGCAATAGGAGGAGCAGGTGATCCCTCCTCCAAAACAGCAGAAACGGACATTGACTTCCTACACACACTCCCCATCTACCACTAGAAAGTGAGTGTTGGCCCATATATTCATGTTATGATAGATAGTGTGGTCAAATTATTACCGATTTTAAGTTACCATCCTCAGTTTCCTGGAAGAAGAAAGCTACTACACAGTAATGGTCTACAATATGAAACGGTTTAGCAGTTGTCTGTGCTCTTTTCTGTGAAGAGTGCAACTATAAACACTTTGCTTTTAGTTTGGCAATGCATGTAATACAGGTGCAGATAATAAAAGGCATAAAAATATGAGAAAATAGATAATCAGGTCACTTTCTGTCTAATACATGTTTAGCTTTTTTTTTTCCACCCTGGGTTTGATTTTCCAAAGATTAATATTGCTGCAATCTTGGAGAAGTTCCACTGAAACTTAAAATTTTTTATTTTAACAACTTCCGCAATATTTAAACCAGCAACAATTGGATAATTTAATCAATAATAATAACGGTTTAACTGGTAGGTTATTGGAGGAAAAAAGTTTCATAAACAGGAGGTGGAAATTAAAGACTTGAAAGAGACTTATGAGTTCATCACTAACTGTAAGTTTAGTGGAGCCAAAGTTTACCAGGAATCACAGCACTCATTCAGTAATGAAAAACTGCCAATAGTAGCAGCATCATTTTGGGCAAAGATTGTACCTGTTTTCTTTTACCTAGCCAGGATGCTTAAGAGGTATCATTTTTCATCTAATGATTATTGGGCTCTGTCATATTTCCCATAAGGGGAAAAACAAACTGTTCATTCTGTTAGCCAGAGGAGAAATATCCATCACCTCTACAAGAAACAGGAGGTTCAGTCTTGTTCCACAAAGTGGACTTTATCAGATTAGGTGATGTTTACTACAAATTTACATCAGTTATTCTGCAGATTTCTATTTGTTAAAATATATGTTTAATTGCTTTGGTTTATGCCTCCTCCTAATCCCTTTCATTTCTAAGCACAGCTCTCACGTCTGTGGCGGAGATTAGTTTGAATGCTACCATCCACAGTTCCACGAGCCAAGAGCATTTTTAGAATAAGGCTGGCAACCTGAATTTGTAGCCCATGCCACCACTGAACTAACTTACTTAAGTTATAGAATACATTACCTGGTAGGACATGACTGACAGAAACAGAAAAGGAATCAAGATACCACAACAGCTTGAACAACCTCTGGTTAGATATGCCAGTCTAGAGCTGGCTGAAAAAGAAAAGCTGAGCAACAGATAACAGATCTGGAAAAATAGAACTCTGCTGATACAGACTTTTTATTTTTCCATTGGTCCTTTCTCCACAGAAATCACGACAGAGTGGGAGCAAGGCTGTACTGCAGGCCTCCACAACTCTTTTTGCTCGTGCTTCAGACCATGAGCAATGCAGGAAGCTGATATACCGCAGGGCAGTGTCCTAGGTTGCTTGCATTTTGCTAAAAGCTATTTCATTGCCCCCTACCCATGACAAACCCACAGCTTGCTTTAAACTCCCCATGACCTCTACCACTAGAGGGCTGCACTTTATGCAGTATGCCCCCCCAGACCTCTATCACCTCTCCAAGCAGTGAAATAAGGAGAAATAAGCACATTCTGAAGCATATCTGTAATAATGAATTCTTTTATTAATATCAATTCAGTACTTGTTGAAATGTTCATTATATGCAGCTATTTGCTTAGTTAAGTAGAACTGCTACTAAGAAACTAGGCAAGAGGCTCGTTATGTAGTTTTAGCTAAATTCTTCAAACATGAACCTGTCTATTAAACTATAAAAAACCTACTTATAGGTACCAGAAAAGTTGAAAAAGCTTGTCTTAGTGGGACTGAGAGATAACGTATCGGGAAATTACTAAACAAAAGGCATTCTGTAGAGACAAGGGGAGGCACTTGTGAAACAGCTGTTAGCAAAGAAACAGACTAACGCAGGACAGACATCTGCTGAGTCTGAGGAAATTAGGTTTCAGGATTACCACTTTTTCCTCTAAGCTTATGGAAGATACATACACAAACAACATACATGCCGCTTATCACGTTGAAACCCTTTTTTATTCTATACTTTAATATTCCTGTTGTTAGGATGAAACAATACTTTTGTTTAAAGAATGCAGTCAAGTAAATGTTTTATAAGCTAATTGGAGCTCCCAAAGGGAAGACTTGCAGGTGCTGAATCCAATCAGATCTGCCACATAATTAAAATTGGTGCGGGGGGCACAGTGAAACAGATGTGGTCTTAAAACAAGAGAATTGTTTGATTCAGTGTTACTACAGATGAATGGGACATATTCACTGAGATAAAGGGAGCAGTGTTATAATTTATCCAGTTCCACTGCGGAAATTGACTCAAGATGGCTTCATTCAAACATTTGTGGGTTTTTTATTTCTGTCTTCAAAATTTTCTATAAGTCATTTGCTTAGTTTACAAATAAAAAGAAGCCTCTTAGGACTGATGACCCTACAAAGTGGACCTGAGATTTTCAAGTCATGCTGTGCTCTTTCTGGCTCAAATACTAATTAAAATTCTTCAACTGGAACTTAGTAAAGAAAATGGAAGAGCTCAAACTAGTCCCCAGCTTGCTGTACCATAATTGTGTCAGCAACTGCCAAGGTAACAGAAGCCTAAAATTTTATTTCAGTCAGTAAACTAAGCAATTATGAGTCAGAGTACCTTAGATACAAAGGGTAGATGATGAGTAAGAAAGTTCCATTTTTATACAATCATTCTCCTGACTCTATATGCTATCAAATAGTTACTGAATCTGCTGAACCTATTTCATTTGCCTGTGAGAAGGCTAGATATTGCATTCCTGGGACACGATTCCCAAAGAAGTCATTGAAAGTTTCCTATGTACAGTGCTGGACCGAGTTCTTAATTTGTGAATGCTTTTGGGCAGGAGCCTGGTTAGATGTTAAAGCGTCCACGTTTTAATATCCTATAATGCATTACATATCTGGCTTATAAGTAGGGGTGATGTGCTGTATTATATATTATACATGAAATTTGTATTTTAAGTACTAAAAATTGTTTGGAGCAGTATTAATGGTAAGTGATTACTAAAACTAAGGCCGAGTCTCCCAGGGAGCTTGGAATGGAAATTGGATTTCATCCACAAACAGCCAGGTTTCAAGCATGCATAGTAAGAGGAATCAAGTCAGCAGCCATTCCACACGTACACGTATCAACACGAATTTAGCACAGAGCATGGTCTAATGCAATGAACACCCATTCCTAAATTCTGTACAGAATTGATGCTCTAGTACTGACCACTACCGTTACAGTTACATCGGTTTGAGAAATTTTTTCAAAGGCAATGAGTCAATTAAATAGCAAAGAGACAAATAAAAATGCTTTTATAGTACGTAGACAACCCCCCTGAGCCCTCCCGCCCCCTCCCCCCTGCACCTAACCATGTTTTAAGCTTCAACCTGATAATTTTGAGATTTGTAAGCAGAAATAACCTTCGTCGCAGTGAAACGCCTTTGAATTTTCTACGAAATATTTACATAAGAAACGCCGCTCTGAGTCACACAGCTCCAGCTAGCCCGGCTGTCACAGTATAAAAATAATATCTTTATTATTTTTTCTCCAAGCCTGCGCGGTGCAGCCCGGCGCGTCCGAGGCTCCCGGCGCGGAGCGGCGGCCGGGAGGAAGGGCCCCGTCCGCACCGGGCCGGGCCGGGCCGCGCCGCGCCGCGGTGGTGCAGCCAGCCCCAACGGGGCCGCGTCCCCGCTATCCCTCAGCCTCCGCGGGCAATCTCAGCCGTCCTCCCACGCAGCTGCGGGCCTATGAGGCGCAGTGTGTAACCCAGGTGACGCCGCATCACGGCGGGGACCCTCCCGGGGCGGGAGCCGGCCGCCACACAACGCTCTCCTCCTCCTCCTCCTCCTCCTCCTCCTCGTCGCCGCCGTCGTCGCCGCCGCCGCCCCCCACCCGCCGCAGAGGTTAACCCACCCCTACCCCCCCCAACGGCTCTTCCACTCGCAGCCTCTGATTGGCTATACGTTTCAACCTCAACCTCGCTCTCTTTTGTTCCGATTGGCCGGATCTCCCGCCTGTCTCGGCAGGAAGCCCCGCCCTCCTCTTTTATTCCGACCCCCCCCCCCCCCCCCCCCCCCCCCCCCCCCCCGCGCTTGTCCCCTGTCCCTGTCCCCCCCCGGCGCCTCCCGCACTTGCACCCCTCCCACGGCTCTAACCTCTCCTGCCTTTTGGGTGCCTGCCGCGTAGCCGAGGGTGGCGGCCCCCCCCAGCCCACGGCCGGTCGGCCAGCCCGTGCGCCCGGCGGAGGCGGCGGTGCCGGGGCGAGAGCCGTGAGCCGCGAGCCGCGCCGCGCGGGCAGGGAGCCCCCCTCTCCACCCCCGCGCGCGCGAGCCCGTCAGGGGGGGAGGGCACCAGCGCTCGGGAGCGGCGGCAGCCGAGCCGCAGCGGCAGGCGCGGCACTAGGGCAGGCAGGGACGGAAGGGGGCTCGGAGGCAGCGTGAATCATCTCCCACTCACTCCCTCGCCCACCATTTACACAGCTCGCTCGCTCGCTCGCTCCCTCCTTCTCCTTCTCCCCCTCCCTCCCTCCCTCCCCGCCGCCTCAGTCTCACTCGTTCTCTCTCCCCTCCTCTCCTCTCCCACTCACTCTCTCCCCTCCTCTCCTCTCCCACTCACTCTGTCCTCTCCTCCTCCTGTCTCACTCTTTTCACTCTTTCCCCTCCTCCTCCTCCCCTCTCCCCCCTTCTCTTCCCTCTCTCGCCCCCCTCGTTCCCCTGTCTCCCTTCTCCTCGTCTCCTCCTGACACTGCACTGCAGCTGCTCCTCCAGCCCAGTCCTGCCCGCTTCCCTCCCTCCTTTCCCTTCCCTCCCCCCGGGTGCCAGATAAACAAGGCGCACAGCATCCTCGACAATCCCGGTCTTAGCTCTACATTTTCGAAAAGGACAAGAGAACGGGACGAGCCCCCTCCCCTCCTCCTCCTCCCCCTTCCTCCTCCTCCTCCTCCTCCTCCTCCTCCTCCCCCCTTCCCTCCCTGCCCCCCCACCACAGAAGGGAAGAGACAATTCTCCTCCGAGCAGCAGCAAACATGATGGCGGCAGCTCCCATCCAGCAGAACGGGACCCACACCGGGGTTCCCATAGACCTGGACCCGCCGGACTCCCGGAAAAGACCGCTTGAAGCCCCCCCTGAAGCCGGCAGCACCAAGAGGACCAACACGGGCGGTGGGTATATCCTCTGTCACCTCCCCCCCCCCCCGCCCAACCCACCCACCTCTCCGCTTCCCTACCTGCCTGCCTGCCTCCCCCCTTCCCCCCCAAACATTCCCATTTCTCTAATGTTATCATTCATCAAAATGGCGTCGGTTTTCAGCATCTACCGGTCTTTTTTATTTAATATCCACGCCGGGGCTGCACAGCCGTGACCCTACGGAGACGAGGAGGGAGCACAAGGGGCTCCTGCAGCCCAGCTCTCTTCCCTCGCCCGTTTAACGATGGGCGAAAATAAATGGCAGCTGGAAGGAGACGGCAAACGCGCTTCCCTCCTTCCACATCCTCCGGGTCGCAAGTTGAATTTCAGCCTCGCCGTGCGTTCTCCTCCTCCGTGGCCTCCCTTCTATTGTCAGCGCACACAGGGCGCGTGTTTGCCGGGCGGGGGGCGAGGGCTGGCTGGTGGCGGGGGGGAGTCGCCTCTCGGCGGCGGGGGGCTCGCTGGGTACCATCCCGCTCGTCCTGGAGGTGGTGAGTTCTAACGGGACCGGCATCTCTGCCCGGCCGCGCTGGAGTCGCCACAACGATGCGCCGAGGCGGGGGTGAATTCGCTTGCCCGGTGCCGAGAGCGGCGGTGTGACGGCGCAGGGTGCGCGGCTCAGCCCGCGGCGTTAATGCGGGCGGGCACGGCTGGCACACGCAGGCACTTCTCCTCGTCTCGGGGAGGAGAAGTAAGGTGAGCTGGGATCCTTCCTTCCGCCTAGGGGAAGAACCCAGCAACTTCGTGATAACGGCTTTCATGATAAAAATCTCGATATCGATGCCAATGGGACGATGCCTTAATTACTGGGGAGAGCCTAAGTCGGGGGAACCAGCGGCTCCTTATTGTCTTGCACTTCTTCGGAGCCGGTTACAGGAGGTCCTTAGACTTCTGGATTTACCAATGGGGTAAATCCAGACTGGATTTACCAGTGGGGTGAGGGGACAGACAATTGTGCAGGTGCCGAATCAGACTGGGAATCCTTTTTTTCTTTTTCCCCTCCATTCATTATATTTATTTTTTTTCCTGTTCTGGTCGTGTGCTTCAACACTAGTGGTAGGTAGGGGACTGGCATTGTCTGTCTCGTCACCTTTTAAGTGTATTTAAAACAAGTGACTTAGGCTTTTGATCAGTTGGGAAAAATTCTTCTTAATGTCCTTTAATTAATGAGCTTAAAAGAGATCATTGTCGCTTAAGAAGTGCTAAAGGAATACATCAGGATTACTTAGGCGAGTGATTCCATCCGCACCATGTTGAGTTGTTTTCTTGGCAGTGGCTGAAATGCTTGGAATAAAACCCCACATTTTGGGTGGGTTATTTGGTAGCAGAGTAGTCGTTTTGCTCACTTAAGAAGAATGCAGGCAATAGCTAATTGCTATTCTCATGTGTTTGCTAATGACAAACAAATAGCCCATCAGAATTTACAATTCATTCCTTCTTAGTTTTGGCATTTCTTTTGCAGTGTTTTCAAGCAAGGTTGTAGTTGTCACTAGGCACGTTTTCGTGCAGGGCTTTATTTTTTTTTAAAGGGTTCTGATCATTTCTGCATGCTGTGGTTACCATTGGGAAAAAATCCACCTTTGAAATATCATTTGGATTTTATTCTTATTCTTTTACGGAATTAAGGAATCTATGTGGATTCTTTAATTTGCTCGGAATAAATGTACATATTTTAAAATGTTAAAGGCATAGTCTGAACGTGGCTTGTAGAATGACGCAACTGGTTAGATGTAAACGCGTGAATTACTGGATGAGTTTAAAGATGTAACATTTTGTTTATTTGTGGGTCTGGGGAGGAAAAATCAAAGTTTGTAAGCCATATTAACCATGCATATCTCAATTTTTCAGAGGATGGCCAGTATTTTCTAAAGGTCCTCATACCTAGTTATGCTGCTGGATCTATAATTGGGAAGGGAGGACAGACAATTGTTCAGTTGCAGAAAGAGACTGGGGCCACCATCAAGCTGTCTAAATCCAAAGATTTTTACCCAGGTAGGTGCAAAAATTAGCCAATTCTTTATTTTTAAATCCCAAGGGATGTATGTACGTGTCAGTGTGTTTCATATATTGACGACTAAGCTTCCAGTGCAGCTGGAAGCATTATTTCTCAGAAAAGTATGTTACAAAGTGCAACAGTGAATGTAAATGTTCTGTCTGTGTTGGTATATGGAATGGACTGGGCACTAACTGATTGAAATATGTTCAAAGATGTTTACAATGTTTCTGCAAAAGAATACTTTCATTAAAATTTTGATTGCTTTGTTTTTTGGTTAAAAAAAAAAAATTCTAGCTTTAAGGAACCAACTTGACAGCTGGCGTAAAAATAATTGTTCGTTTGAAGTTTCCAGACATTGTAATGACAATTAAGTTAGAACGAGTAAAAATGAGAGGCTGCCTCTTAAAGAATGGGCCATTTACTTTAAATCCATTATGTACCTTCTTTCTGCTTCAGTGCTTTGTTCACTGGCTCTGGAGTGAAGTAAAGAGGATAAGTGCTGCTCTTTAGATATTCTTTATGTTATGTTTATCATGACAGTGGAAGAAAACTCTGTTATAAAAGTGAAATACTTTGGATGAATAAAGAAATGAGTATTTTATTAACTGTATTAATGTACAAGAAATAAGTTTTTAATATTTGCGTATAACGATAATAAATACCTGATTTAGCATTTATCCTTTGTAAGATTTCTGAAGAGGGGGTCTTACATAATGATATACAAGACTTTAGCTTCTGCAGTTGAATAATCATTCTTTCCTAAAGGTGAACAAATTAGCATTCTGTAATTGAACTTTGCTCTAGAGGACTTTTTAAAAGCTGTTGCGAAATAATAACATAGCTAATGCTTTTTTGGTGTTTTGATTTTGTTATTTTGAAGAGTAACTGGCGAATAGACTAGCTGTTCCCAACTCTCTTCTGTTGGAAAAATAAGAGCTGCTTTGCATTTGATCTAGTTCAACAAGATGACTGAATTCTACAAAATAGTGAAGGCAGTTGGTATGGATGTAAACAGAACACTAACATTGGAGCATTTAGCTTTCCCGTCTTCTAACTTTAGTGTCAGCCAGAAAAGGATAATTTTTTATTAATGGAGAGATTGTGGTCTATTTATGATGATGATTTTTGATGTGGAAATTTTAATGCACCTGTTGTACATCTCCTTAATGAATGTAGTTTATAATACTTAAATGTCAGAGGTTAAAGTGATGCATGTAGATTTTTCCTGTTGAAAGATACAGCTTATGAACTGATGCTTGTTGTCTTTGAGTTTTTTTTTTTCTTTTTAACTTTTCTTTAGAAAGTTAGAAAAATGGTCTTTTATTCTGAAAGGTATGTTAGGGTGGAAAAAAAAATCAATGTAGAATTGTGAAAACTCTTGGAAGAAATAAAAGCATTCAAAAGAGCCTGATTGCAGAATTAATAACATAATCTGGGTAAAGAGCCGCAATAGTAAATTAAATTCACTGTCAATAGATGAAAATGAAATAGATTTTCTGCATTATACATGAGGTGGTATCAGATATGCAAGGATGTTACAGAAAATTGGTGTTTATGAAGAATATTCCAAATACCAAATTACAAGCCTTTTCATTTTACTACAGTTTATTTACACTCACTTGGAAAGGACGCTCCAAAGATTAGATCTTTTGTTCTGTGCTCCAGCATAGTTCTTCTGTTTTCTGATTAAATCAGAATTACATATTTTTTTGTGTAGCAAATTGTAAAGATGCAGCAGGAGTAGCAGAAGAACCTTTGAAAAACAAAAATTAGCAAGCTAGAATGACATGAGTAAAAATGTTTGTGACATAAACACATTGTCTCTTAAAATCAGTAGTAATAATATAAATAACTAGGGCAGCAAGGCTCAAGCAGTTTCACTGTAACAGGTGCAAATGCAGTTTCAGTTTGACTTCGTACAGTTTGCTTTGAATTTGCAGCCACGTTGTGTCGTATAGAAGATGAGTGTTTTAAGGAAGTTGGCGACTGATACCTGCTAAAGGATGGAACAGGGATGAGAAATGGATTCCAGTGTGGCTAGCTCTCATTAGTCTTTCTGTTTGTGTTTGACGACCAGCCCATGGAATTTTCAGAGGTCCTGGCATTCCCTGAGCTGATGGCTTTTGGGTTTCTTCCAGACTCTTGTGCTCATATAGCATTAGGGAATACAAACCTTGTGAAATAGCTAATGTAAAGATATGGTTTATTCTTCTTAAGAAGTTTCTTAAACAATTATTCTGTTTTCCTAATAGAAGTTACTTAGTCCATACTTCTGATGCTTATGACTATAAATGTGTTTAATGTACATTTCACTGTGGAATATTCTCTTGTCGAAGCTTCTATGAAACTTTTCTGTATTTCCAAAAAGTTTTAGCACAGTCTGAGTAAGTTGCTGTTTGGAAAGGAGGAAGCTGGTTGTGATACAGAAGACATGAGTAGTTCCTATGATCTAATAGTGTTCTTTTTTTTTTTTTTTTTTTCCCCCCCCCCCGCCTCCCTCTGTGATATAGGACTTCAGTATGCAGACTGATTTCTGTTGGAATTATTTTTGTGCATCAAAAGGTGACATAATTACTGAAGAATTATATGGCAGCTCTAATTACAAGAAATTGAAGGAAAAAACCAGCTTTTCACTGAACATTTTAGTTTACAAAATAGGAAGCAGTACATAAATACGTTACCATCCACTACAGTCTTATTTTTTGAGTACACAATTTATTGTTCTCTTTTCAGGTTACCAGCTGTCTTTTTCTAATTGTCTGGACTTCTGCAATTTGACTTTGGTTATTGTGCTTAGATTACCCCTGATTCTTTTCTGTTCAGGCTTGTCCCCCTAGATTAGTGGAAATGAAATTAAAATGGCAAAATATGCCCTACTTTTAAACTAAATGGTGCTGATCCTTTCTGCAGAGAAGTACAGAATGTGTATTGACTAGTAGGATCTCTCCAAAATTTAAATACAGATGTAGCCATGCTACTTTAATATTAATGAAGTGAACGTCATAAAGAAAGTGGCCATCCTGTGAAGCTATTTTAATGTATGGTTTTATTTTGAATAATATAAAAAAGACTCGCTATTTCTGTTGTATTAAGCTCTCATTGTCTTATCTGTTTCTCCATTCTGAATTATAGTGAGCGCTGGACTGAAAACTACTCTGGACATACGTATTTTTTTCCATTGCGAATGCTGGCGCGCACTCTCACTTGCTTGCTTTCTCTCTCGTGCACTCTTGCGCGCTCTCTGCGCTCCCACCCCAGTCTTGCACATACACACGCGCGCACACACACGTGCAAAATTATGTTACGTCGCATCATGTTGTTTATCTTGCAACAGGATCTTGCCTGGTCTGAACTTGGTGCTTGAGTGAATTTGAGCTCGGTCAGTGTTTTTCAATTTATTGGAATATGAAGTAATATGTGTACTGAAATTAGATCATATTAAGAACAGAGATTAATAAAAACATAATTAAATGGGGATAAGGTTTTACTGCTTTTAACAATAGATTAGCTGTGTTGTTTTTATAGCAGTTCTCTAATCAGTAGTGATCTAAATGTTTGGAGAATACAAAAGGTAGGAGTTTCCTCCCCCGCCTTGTGTAGAGAGTGTATGAAGCGTTGGGTGGCTATGTTATGTTTTTACCAAGTGACTTGTATTTAAGATGTTTTGTGTTTGAATATCAGATTTTTTTGAAACATTCATGTATTATGGGAGATCGTCTACCTAATCTTCTTGCAACTACCCTTCTGAAAAGTGTCTTTTTCTGACTCTTAAAAACCTTTCAAATGCTTTGAATGTGTAAGTAACACAACTTTAGAGGAATTTATAATTAATAAGTTCACTTTCTGGCTTCATTACTCCTATTAAACTGTAAGGAAGGGGGAAGGTATGATATATCAAGCTTGGTTCACCGTTACTATTTCCTTTGTATAATAAAGGAGTTGCCATATTAATTTGTAACTCTAAAGAATTAACTAAAGTCTGGTAGGGAAAAGAATCTGTTTTAAAAATCAGCGTTTGAAATAATGTTGAAGTGAAATACTGCTTTTTCAGCTATGGAAGAGGAAAAAGAGTAATGGAGTTAGAAGCGAGAATGGCGGTAGTTATTAGCTGTCTGTTGTCATGGTTCCTTGAAGGTGGTTTGTCATACATCAATAAATGCATCTCATTTTTATTCTTCATACTTCTGATTTTTTTCTAAAGTGTTAACCTGAAGTAATTAGAGACTTCATAAGTAGATATCTAAGATCTTCAGATTCTGTTGTAAACATTTACTTATGTGAATAATTTTGAGGATAATGGGACGAAGGAAATGACTAAATAGTGAATAGAGATTTCAGAGGTGGAATCTAGAGCTGTGTAGGCTTGTAAAGTAATCACTGGAATTACTTTCTACTAGTTTAAAAAAAAAAAAAAAAAAGAAGACTAACCACCAAAAACCCCCAAGTGTTGATTGCCAGCTGTTCAGAGAGATAATTCTCAGTTGGACAGTTGTCCGTTGCCTGGTTACTGGAACAGAATAAAAAAAAAAGTTAGCTTGTTAGCTAGCAGATCCTTAGTATTTTACATTTAAAACGAAGCTGAAACTGAATATGTAATTTGGTATGATCTTGAGTTTGTTACATATATAACTTACCCAGTGTATGATCACTTAGTAGCTTCTCATTTGGTAGGCTTAGAGAAATTTTGACTGGAAGTTTAAGTAGAAATTTTGGACTGATTTCTTCTACATGTAGGGACTTAGTCATCTGAATGAGTGAATAAATTTTGACATGGAAAATGTCTTTGGTTTGCAAGAAAGAGCTGTGTCTTTGTCTTGTATAAGAAAGGTTTAAAACAACTTGTGGTAGATTTGGAATGGTTAGTCTAACTTTAAGAAATTATACAGACTAACTATATGTGCACTTTGGCAAAATAAAGAACAAAGCGAGGATGGCTGTTATCGCAGGGAAATGCCATATTTAACCATTTTCAACTTTTTTCTTGTGATTGCTTTTGACTAGTTTTCAATGTAATTCAAAACAAAGTGATTCACAGTAGATTAGAAAACTTATGTAGATGAAGGTGCTTCTAGTAACAGTACTGTTTTTTGATAAAGTTGATATTTCTGTAAAGCAGTTGCTCATTAAGAATATCTGTTTTCTAGACTCATGCATTCTGGGGGAAAAACTTAAGAAAAATAGCCGAAGTTGGAATGCATTGAAAATTTAAAATTTTCCTCTTTGATAAAGTTTAAAATTTCCATATTTTGATGGCATTTTGCAGATAGGTCAAAGTTTTAATGGATGTTTGTCAGAACATAGGTCTTGGAGCTAATATTTAAAAAATATAAACAGGGAATGTCTGAATCTTTTAATTGTTTTCCTCTTCTCCCTTGTGCAGTAAAAGAAACGTGTTCTCACTTTTCTTAATGGGTCCAACCTTGTAAAAAGCAATAGCTTTTTCAAATACTCTTTGATCTTGTTTGTTCTTTAATTAGTTGCATTAACTTAAATATTGTCTTCAGTAGTTGACCACAGAATTTATTTCGTCAGTGATCAGTAGCTTTTGGGCCAGGGAGAAAACCTTGGATTTAGTGAATTTGTCAGACTGGCTTTTAGAAATGGAGCATAGAGGGATTTGGGAGGAGGGCTTGCACCTGATTGCTGTCTCATTTCCGTCTTTGGACACAGCTCTAGCATAATGTTAAGCAACATCTGTAAAGATTTGACTGGGAAACATCTCTCTGGGACTCATCATTGCATCCTGAAGCAGGTGCAGTCAGCTTTGCAGTCCATCTTGAAAAGAGGTTAGTTTGTTTTTTAACATTTTTCAGTAGGCCAGTGGGAGTTAATGACTTGGTGAAGAGTATGGTAGTTGTCTGTTGTCCAGTGTTGGAATGGTGCAGGTAATTGGGCTGGACTGGTGAGAGCTGTGGCAGTGTGCTTCTCACGTTGCACTGCAGCTGCTGTTGATCTTAATTAATCTGACCCTCAGAGGCTGCAGTGTCATGGTATAAAACGCAATACATACTAGAAACGGAAAGGCTGCTTTTTCGACTCTTATTGACGGTCATGTTTCTAGGTAGGCCTTTTGGTTTTCTAATTGGATTTGTTTGACACTAGCATAAAATTCTTAATGCACTTCAATCTAAAACTGTAATACATTTTTCCTGTTTACCAAATATATTGGTGGAGTAATGAAGCTGATAAACATGTCTTTGAAATGTCATCGTTATAATGGACTTAGCAAAAATATTTGTGTTTATTCTGACAACAAATACAACTGTCTGTAAGTGAAAAGAGTTATGTTGTTTGTGTCTGGTATGAATTTCTGGTGTGCTGTAGTATGTTCTGTAGTGGGGTGTGCTTGTGCTGGCTGGCTCAGTCTTGTGATTCTTTTAAGAATTTCTAGTAACTTGGAAATATGTAAAATTGGAACTCGATATTTGGCAGTTGGAATAAATGAGTGTGCTGTGCATGTGCGAGACTATTCATTTACTGTAGATATACTACTATCTTCTTCCTGACTGCATGACACGGCTTTAGGAAACTATCAGGTTCCTTACGGTCACCCTGGTATTCAGGGCCATTCTATCTTTCCATCCCCCAAAGGAAATATAAAACCAGAGTTTAGCCTACAGATCTTTTAAATGTTACATTACAGATTTGTAAGGTTCTATTCCATCCTGGTTTTGTTTTGATTTCAGGGGTATCTGCATCCCAATTTGTGATTCTTCATAACATTATAAGGATTAACTACATTGCTTGTATTTTCATTTAAAAATAGAGACATGATTGTCAGGATACTCTGTTTTAAATTTCCCCTATATTTAATAGACATATTAAAATATTTTACTACATAGTAAAATGACAACTATCTAAATCTGCATCCCCACATATTAACTTGTTTTCACTTCAACATATTTGATAATTAATTATCATTGAATCTGATTGGGGTTTACTTAATATTAAACGTGCTGTTCTTGATTATAGCCAAGCATTAAAATTCATTTGCAAGTACTTAACTGGTCTGATTGAAATGTCAGTTTAAGGCAGTATTCAGAAACACATCTTTGGAAGTCAGCTCCCAACTGTACAATGCTAACATGTCTTCAACTTCTGAATATGTATTTACCACTCTTTGCTTGAGCTAGTTATGAGCAACAGTATTGTGTGTTGCTGCTCTTGACTTCTGACTTTCAATAAATTTTGCATAAGGCTTAAGTGTTCTGCAGAATTGGTGGAGAAAATTAAGTCTCCTTCATGAAAGGCCAGAGAACATAGGTTGATGTATGAAGTAGCTGATGTAAATAAATAGCTATGTGACCAGATAGCATTTGAAAGAATAGTATGTTAGGGACCAGGTTTAAAGTTATACGTTGGTGATATGAATGATCTGGGGTCAGATCCCTTGTAAGTGAGGAAGAGATACCCTTGTCAACTTATGTATGTGAAAGTGATTATGTAACACTAGCATTTGTTGGATATAAAGAAGCATGAATCTCAAGACAAAATTTCGTATTTGCCTGGTCTTGTAGGTTTTGATTGTGAAAAGACTAAACATCTGTTTTTCATCATTGATCTCTCACTGCATCCTGCAGGGCCTGTCATCTCAGCATTGACAGGATCAGATGAAAAATACAATCGATGTGTTGACATTTTTTTGAGAATCACTCAGGTAAGATTACTTGTTATACAGAACTACAGTGAAATTCATGGCTGCTGCTAATGTTTCACCAGTTGGAGCCTTTGCATTCTCAATCATTAATTAAATTAGATACTGAGGTTCTCTGCATGTTCCCTTGTTTCTATTTTAAAAGCACTTTTTGTGCCTTGCTCAGTGCCATTTAACTCTCTTGTAATTTCCCACATAAAGAGCTTCACACATTTGTACTATTTTCCCCCACTTCCTAGAGTGGCACCTGTTTGCTTGAATCAAGAACCATAGTGCACACCTCCAAAGCTCTTGGAAAATTTGTATGTACATGTATTTTACTTTATTTTCAAGTAGTGACTTTAGTTCTTTTTAGACTCTTCATTGGCAATACAGGGAAGAAAATTCTCTGTAGAGAACCAGATAATCAGAGGCAGCAGCAATTTATCATCTTCCTAGTGTGCTCTAAACTCTGATTTTCAAACTGTACATGAACAATTACAAACGTGACTGAATATACAACTATGGAGTCTTTCTTTTTATAACATAAATTGTTGAAAATATTCATATGAAGTCATGCACTGGAAAAGTAGGAAATGGCGTGTGTCCATTCAGTTGGCTTTGTTGAGCGTCCAGTGTGCTTATGGAATTAAAACTATGTCAGAGTGTATTCCTGAAGAGTTGGACAGTGAAATATCATGGCTGTGAGGAAAGAGGGAGTAAAGACCAATTGGGCCATATGCCGTGTTGGAGCTTGATCTAGCTGAGGTTTACATTTTGTCCCCACCCGTAATCTGGCATTAGGAAACGCCAGAGTGTAGGTAGGGTAGTGTATAGTAGTAGTAGCAGCAGCAGCAATTCAGGTGCTGCAGCACATAGCATTTTGGTAGCAGTATTGAACTGGAGTTATAGAATATTTATGTTTTATTGTAATCTGGCAGCCTGCCAACAGTTTTCCTGAGGAACATTAAAAAAAAAAAAAAAAAAGAAAAGGGAAATAGGTGGCTTTTTAGCAGTTTATTGACCTGGATTTGAAGAAAACTTCTGTGGAACGAGAGAGGCTCTTCCGGCATTCTGTCTGTGCTGATTTTCAAAGGTCTGCAATGAAACGCTGCTACTGGATGCCTTAAAGCTTTATAAAAAAATGAGTTGTTGCAATGAGAAGTGTTAGACATAGAACATGTATGGGGTTTGTTTTGTCTTGCATGTGTGTGCACACTTCATTCTTTGTATGTCTTCTATTTACTGTATTAGATGAACACTTGGCAACTCTGTCAATCTAAAGTAAAAATTGGGTTCCCCAGGAATTCATTATAATCATATCACTTCCTAACTTCCGAGTCTTTTACTGTGCAGTGCAGCATACCTAAGTTTGCAGTTTTTGTCGAGATTACTGTTCCTCAAGCAGCATATAATTTCTAGCATAGTGAAATGCTCAAAAAAAAAAAAAGACCCAAAAAAGGAAGTGTTAACTTTACAAAGTTGTTGTTCCTCCACCCCGGGATACAAGTTCTTGTCTTTTTGTTTAGGTTGGTAATGCCAAGTGCTCATCTAGTATTTGCACTGTTTTTAACAATAATAAAATATGTACTTTATAATTTTATAAGCTGTCTAGTTCTGTATGGATCTACATCTATGACTAGCTGTTCTAGTAAGTGCCAACATGATACATTAAATGAATAAATTCTTTTTTTCTGATGAATTGATCCCAAATAATGAGGAAAAAAATGGGACAATTTTTGCAGTGAGCAGGTAAACTCTTAGGATTGGACAGGAAAGAGCCTCTGTAAAAAGGAATTTACTTTGTGTAGCCAACAGCTCTTCATTTTACTTGAGTTCATCATGAGTTCTTTCCCTGAATAACTAATATTTAGAAGAAGGAAACAAATGGTTCCTCAGGTAGCCAGATTTTAAATCAGTCAGGTTAAAACCAGTATTTTTAAGTGTATGTAGAAACCCACATGTAAGTGCTAGCCTCAGAGCTTTAGTCTTGCACATTCTTGAGGAGAAAATCAATGAAGTGGGCAGCTATATTTGTCCTCCTTTAGGTTTCCTGTACCTTTAAAAAACAAAACCTCTCAGTTTATGCAAATGTTTTATAATCTTCTAGTCTTAGAGACACAGAGTGGATAGTGGTAACAAGGTCAGTGTTTGAATTAAATAATAGATTTATACCTAGTTAATTTTAATTTTTATTTTGGTTTTTAAATGGTACTTTGATTAGTAATTAATCATTCTCTTGTTTCTATATTATCTTTTCCAATAGTTCATGTTTTTGATAGTACTTACTATTTGAAAGAATGTGGGGTTTGATGTTCAGAAGTGGTTCCAGTTCTGTCCTTCACATTTCATTAGCTTAGCGCTTTCTGATTTGGAGGGTACAGACATGAGAAGGGTACAAAATTTAGTCATCCATATTTGTAAAATAAGTACCTTGATTTTTTTCCCTTCTCCAAAACACATGTGTATGTTCAGAATGAGGAAAAATAAACTCCTCATTGTTTATCTACTTTTTGTCCTTTTTTGATGGACTAACTTATTAATATGGTGCATAAGTGACTACCATGCTTTCAGTGTTGGCAATCCAGGAACTTGTTAAGTTTCATCTTGTGCAAAATTCTTTTTTTGTGTTTTCTTTTGTAAAGAAGTGTCTGCTTGTAAATTTTGGCAGCTTTGTTTTGGCTGTCTGAAGACCATTGATTTTTTTCATTATTTATTTATCTTTAAGTATTTGGCTTTTTACTAGAATGACTAGTTCTGATGTGGGTGCCTTGTTTCTCCCAATACAAACTTTCAGAAGTGATGACATCAATTTACTAAGGGTTGCGGTATTTCAACTGCAATTAAAATTTAATGACCTTTTCCTAAAAAATACGTATATAGTGAAATTGGCTTTTAAGGTAATGCAGGGATTTTTTTCTGTGAAATGTTATTGCATAGGAGATCAGAATAGGCGATCGTGATACTCTCGATAGTTGTAAGCATGAAGGTGTCTTAATTTGGATGTTTTTTCCCTGTCGAAGAATCTATGAAGACAAAACTAAGCAAGCGTGCAGGGGTTTTGGTGTAAATTAGTATATATTAGTAGCGCTATTCTTGTGTGATGAGGTGTTCGTATTGTAAAGTATGCTTACTTGGGAGATGCAGATAAGCTGATAATGGCTATCTGATATTCAAGTCAAGTGTACTTAAAACTAGAAGTATTTCAGAAACTAATATAAATTTCATATTTGTAGTATGACCTACTTTGGTAGGTCTAGAAAGAGGTGTAATGTTGCAATGCTAATTTAGAGGAAAAAGTGGTGTAACATATATATATGCACACACACTTATAAAAAGATGTACTGAATTGTTATGCAGTTTATTGGCAAACCAAGGGAAAATTATGTCATATTTTATGTGAAGTGATCCCAGTTTATAAAGAAACAGATGTGTTGAACCATAGTGCAGATTCAGATCCATAGATATTCTGGAATCCTTGTAGGTAAGTCTCATTGTAGAGGGAAAGACCAAGGTATCTTAGGACATTTGAATAGACTTTATATTTCTGTATTAAATATTTTTTAAAGTTTTACTCTGCTTTAAGCAGGTTCTGTTGTGTTAGTCCCTTGAGAACGCAGCAGTTTTCACATAGCATTTAAATGCTGTTTTCTAAGGGGATTATCACTTCCCCAATTTCTTTTTCCCTTGCTCAAAGGCAGAAGATGGTTTTCATATTGGATTTCTCTATAGATGTTTCTTCTGGGTAGAAATAACTTAACTGGTGTCATCTGTTTCAAGGTGTGGAATGTCCCCTACGTTTGCCCCCTTCCATGGGGGAAATTGAGGAACCTTGCTGGACAGGCCATCTTACAAATGCTGAAGATTGTTAGAAAGATATATTTAATCCAAAAAATACTATGTGTATGTTGCTTATTTGGGAAAAAGCCGGTGATTCAGTCTCAAGAAGTATTTAATTTCAATTTTTAATCTTCAAGTTTTTTTTTTTTTTGAGAGCTCCAAGCTTTCCCTCCACAAACCTTTAAATTCTGAATCTCAGAGTAGTAGTTCAACATGTTCTAAGTGCTGGAAAATTTGTAGTTCATTTTGCAAGCAGTTTAACACGCATCTTCTTTTTTACTTCCACTTTTATACTTGATGTTCAGAATGGAATTTCTGCCAGTAAAATATAACCATCACTCTGATGAATTCAGATTTTGTGGTAAGTAAAACTCCCCATTTTTAGATAGGGTGAAGATTTTTGGAAGTAATCAAAACCTGACGAATTGTTTCCCATTCTTTGTGTTGCTTGAGATCAAACATTCCACTGAAGTTGAGCATTTCTTAAAGTTGTCCGAACTCTTTATATATGTGGGTTAGTACAGTGAGATATAGTTGTTCCGTCTTTCCACTGCTGATGTTCTATTACTTTCAGCAAAAAGGAATACAAATTCTTTTTCTTGTCTCTTAAGCGCAAGGGCTGAAAATGAGAATTTCTTTCCTATTTGCCACTGCCTCCCAGGAAATTGAGTGGAGATACTCCTATGAAGGCAGTAGAACTACCAGCAGTTTCTATATACAAACATTAAATTCAGGTAAGTACTGAATTTACGCAAGGTGGAATACACATCCAGTCTACATAGTCCCATATTAGTGTGTTTTCACATAGAGGTAGATGAATAGTAGTGTATGTTTAAAAAAAAAAATCTGTTTATGATTCCAATTTAGGTCTTTTGGTAAAAGACTTCTTTCTAAGGGTTTTCCTTTTTCTAGCAAAGGAATGGTGCTCATCTATGGTAGTTAACATGTGCTGCTGCCTTCTCCTCCAAGAAGGCATGTGTTCTCGCCATTTTCTAGCCTCGCAAGCAATTGTGATTGAACTTTTCTCCGCTCGATAGAGCTGTTTGAATCCATATTTGGAGATGTCTGTCTTTCTATATTAATTTTAATATAGTCAAGTAAATGATGAATACAGGAATAATGCATGTGCTTTGGTGAGGATCACATAGGATGCTTTTTCAGTTATAAACAGATGTTTATCAAAAATAGGTATATAATACAGATTATCAGTATGAACTTGCCAAATATATGTTTGTCCCTTTTGGGATAAGAGTTTTATAGTCTTTTTTTTTTTTTTTAGTTCATGGTCTCTTTACAAGAAAAATTACATTGTTTTAAAAGTTCCTTTCAAGTTTTAATGCAGAAATGCAACCTTTTACTCTGCCAAAAGCAGGACAAATGACAAAAACTTAGTGTGTATAATCAATAATGTTTTGTAATTATCTTAGTCTTTGATTTTGCTTAAAAACATGGCTGGATTTTGGGATACTAAAAGAATACTTCTGTGTTTTTATGTATAGACCGGCTTTTTAATATATTTATACATCTGTTCAGTAATTCCGTGTAGGAAAATACTGGCTTTGTGTTAATGTATGCCAGTCTTGTTAAAAGGTCCATTTTAAAAGAGAAGCGCTAGATCTAATCCAGATTCAGTTATAAATCCTCTTCAAACTAAACATTTTCTAGAATCTGTTTCCATTTGCAAATAATTGCTCTCGTTACAAGCATTAGATTTTTTCTTTTGTTCCAACATACTTATTTTATTTTAGTTTTGATAGGTGGAAAACAAAATTTATGAAGAAGTATGGAACTGACTGAATTATCAAAAATTATCTAAAGAATTAGTGGGAAGGATTCTGTAATCAGAGTTCTAATCTGAAATGTTAAAAGGCACAGATAAACTTTCAAAAAACAAATTCTAAGGAAATATTGGCATTTTAACTTAAAATAGTAATCATGAAGTCAAATTGTCCTATTTGTGTTTATTATTACATATAATGTTTTGACTCATCTTTTAGAAGGATTGTTTGGACTTTTTATCAGGAAGGAGACAGATGAAATACATGTGGATGAAATCGAATATATATACCATTCTGCTTTTCAGTAAGGAAAAAAGTTGGGATACTTCAGGTTTTCCTATATTCTGGGTACTTGAATTGTTTACACAAGCCTTTATTCTTCTAAAAATCTTGCCCTAATTATTTACTGAAAATTAAAATCTAAAAAAATGTTTTGGTTTAGTGTTCAAATTCTAATGCCTTTCAAATTATTTCAGCAAAAAACTAAACATTATTTTTGCAAGTGTTTAATTTTGAGCTTAATAGAAACCTTCTATAAAGGTAATTGCAGATTGAAGGACTTGATGCTCATTTAAAAACAAATGGGAAAAGTGGGAAAGCAATTCTTAATTAAAATCTTGTATTTTCTTATTTATAATGTAATCTGTGTTTTTAGAATAAGTATGTTCAAGAATATCTTGATGTTGTCTGCTTTCTGTTGAAATAAGTTATCAAAAATACCACCTACAATTTACGAGAACCAAGGGAGACAGTGGAAAATGCAGTTGATGACTGAGTGGTGTATCTTTACCTTTATTTTGTACTCCTGAACAAGAACCAAAAGTATTTGGAATGGCTGCTGTATAGTCATCTGGCTACTAAGGTGTTAACTGTTAGCTTCCATGCACATTTTTATTTTATTGTATAAAAATACACGGTCCTGTTTGAGTTGCAAAAGGAGAGATTAAGATTATGTAATGTTTCATGGTAATTACGTGTGAGCTCTTTGCTTATTTACGCAATGAAACATTTAAAAAAAAAAAAAAAAAATCCCTCTGAACAGCTGAAGTGACACCAAGCACCAGCTGGGGAATCTGAAATCAAATATTTTAGGGCATGATTTGTATTGAACCGCAATTAGAATGTATGATTCTGCAATAGCAATTGTTCTGAGTGAGGTCAAATTGCACATGAAGAAGGAACACAAGTGAGGTCTGTCTTCACTGCAACTGATGTCTGCACACGTGCTATTTCACAGTATTTTTTAATCACATGCAAAACTGGGAGAATGACTAACTTGATTGTTTTATTTGTCCATTGTCAGTTAAGACTTAGTGTGTCAATAGGTGAATTAAAGACTTGAAAGGAAAAATAAAAATTGAAAATACTGTCTTTGAGAAACTTATTCTTACTATTAACAATTCATTTTGCACCTTAACATTTTACTAATAAGAAAGCTAAAATAATTAGTAAAACATTAGAGAGACTTGTTCTAATGTATTTTTTCTGTCTTCCTTTTTTCCTTTTTAGTAGTGTACTGCATGTTAAAAATACAGTATTAACCTACTGGTTTTATAAAAGATAGCATTTTCTGTTTTCAGATAAAACGGTGCATTTTGACACATTGTTTAAAAACTAGAACAGCTCTGCATATGAAAACACAAACTGTGATAATTAGATAGATATGCCATATGTGGTAGTTTAAGTTGGCATATATCTCAAATGGCATGTTTAATGTACTGTATTACTGGAATTAGGAATTTTGCAGCTGAAAGCTGTTAATTCTGTTATACTGACTCCCTCTCATAAACCTGTAGGTAATGATGGCAGACCTTTTTCTTTGCAAAGCTCTTGCTCCTGATAACAAAATATAGTTAAAAGCTGCTGTATTTTTAGTGGGATCTTTGACTAGTGTGTGTTCCCCATAATATTTTAGGTGTTTCTAACTACTCCAGAATTCTAAGACTTTTTTTAATAATGATTCAGTTAGTATTGAGGGATGGTCAGGATGTTTGCTGTAATAAAATATCTATAATGAGGAAAGAAGGAAGGGCTGTTTTTTCCAGATAGCTTGTTTTTCTCATTGCAGAACTTCCCTCACTTTTAAAGTTAAGGCAAAAAAAATTGTCAACCGTAAGCACGTGTGAATTGTTTAACAGTGGTTAAAATCCTCACACCTGGCGTTTCCACACTGTGTATTTAGATAAAAATAACCGGTCACACATGACAGAAAGGTCAAGGGAGGAAAGCAAGACTTCAGAGTACAACTGGATATGGCTGGGATGGAGTTAAACTTTTTTCATGGCAGCTTGTATGGTGCTAGGTTTTAGATTTGTGACCAAAAAAGTGTTGACAACACACGTTTTAACTGTTGCTGAACAGTGTTTGCACAGTGGCAAGGCCTCTGTTTTTCACTCTGCTCACCCACCCAGTGACTAGATTGGGCGTGCACAAGAAGTTGAGAGGGGACACAACCAGGCAGATGACCTGGACTGTCTAAAGCCATTCCATGCCATGTAACGTCATACTAGCAACAAAATGGAGGGGAGGGGGTTTTACGTAGCGTTTTGCTCAGAGAGTAGCTGGGCGGTGATCTACTTGTGGGACATGGTGAGTGATTGCCTTTGCATCACTTACGTTGTTTTTCTTCCTCTTTTCCTTACTAAACTGTTTTTATCTTGACCCATGATTTTTGTTGCTTTTGCTCTTCCTATTTTCTTCCCCCATTGTGCTGGGGGAGGAGGGAGTGGTAACTGAGCAGCTTTGTGGGCTTAGCTGCTAGCCAGGGTGAGCCCACCACAGGGATTATTAACGTTTTTGTGTTGTGTAAACATTTTGCCTTTCTAAAAATATAGGGTGGGGGGGGGAAGCACACCAAAACTTCACTCAATTTTGTCTTGGTATATTGGCAGACACTGCTAAGAGTTACAGAAATTAATTGAATTTACAGCTCTGGATGGTGATTAGGTCCTCATCCGTGTTCCCTTACATAGGTCATTCTTGGGGCACTTCTAGGTTGAGTGTTCAAAAGGGAGCATAGTATAGAAGGCAACTGAGGGGTCTTTTGGGAAGCTAATTCAAGTGAATTGTTAGAAAGTAGGTGTGGAAAGGACCTCTTGGATTAGGGAATCCAGTTCTCTGCTGTCCTTCCAGACAAACCCATAAAGTTTCATAATCGTAGCCCTTTTAAAGCCTTCCACTTGCCCCAAAATTGAGGTAATGCTGCCTGGCCCCGAGCTCCTCCACAAGAGAAATGCAAGGAAAAAGCTCTGAAGCGTCTTTACTCACTGAAGAGATGTCCTAAATGAAAGAGGATGAGGATGACAAAGGAAAATGTGCCTTATGAGCTTGGTGCCTATTTGTATGATACTATTCCAGCAAGCCGGTGGGAAGATAGAAGTTTTATAGCAAAGTAAAGGGGCCATTTCTTTTTCCTTCATAAGATAAATGTAATTTAGTTAATGAAAAGAATGGCTATCCTTTTTTGACAGAACTATTAATGGGACATCATATTCATGCAGTCATACTCTTGGGTCATTAAGTCCAATTCCATCTTATTGCAGGTAGCTATAATTCATAACCCCAGTCTATGGAAGTGCTTTTTAAGACAGATAGGAACTTCTGAAATTGCATGACGTCATTACTACTGGGATTTGCTGCTCACTCAGTAACCTTTATTCCTGAAAGTATGCATGATTCCTTTCACAAAAAACTAGTATTAAGCTAACTTTTTAGCTTTGACAACTTCTAATCTAAGAGTCAAGTGACTCCAAGCATAGTGTCACATGAATATCTGATCAAGTTCATAAATTAGTAACGTGTGAGTTGAAAATTAGTTTGGTTGGTAAGGAAAACTGGGTTGGAATTAAACATAGAATTCTAGACAGATCACTGTTGCCTCTAAACCAACCATACTTTCTGCTAATTTGCATGAGGTTGTGGTTATATTTTCATTCATGTTCCGTGTGCTCCTCAGCCATTTTCAGGCTGGATTCCCTTCTATGTTTTTTGTTTTTTGTTTTTTTTTATCATAATAAGTAGCATGTGAAAAATGCAACCAATTGTCTCTGCCCTCCCCAAGCCTAAACTGAAAGAATGAAGTTTCAAAGTCAAGTAGTTGAAAGACTTCAGATTTTTAATTTCCTGTTGTTAATTTTATCTCTGTTGTACATGGAAAGGCTGTGGAAATGGGTACATAATCTTGTAACTAGAGGCTAAGACAGTTGAGTGTGAACAGATTGGTGAGGAGGAGAGGAATGTTTTCCAGACGGGGTGTTTCAAGAGCCTTGCCTTGTTCGGCTCTTTTACTGTCATTGATTGTAACCTCTCAGTGATTGCTTCTGTGGTATGTACTATTGCCGCTGCTTTGGCAACATGGATGGTGGGGGGTTTAGATTTGTTGCAGTGTTTTTGCAGAGGCAGGCACGAAATCAAAGTAGCTTTTTACAAATCTGAAAATTCTGCTCCATTTGAAAATATTTTCATGGGACGAAATAGCTGCTTCTCTAGCTCAGTCTGAGTTTTAAAATTGGTCTTCAAGCATTATCCACAGTAGTCTTTATAAAAAGTTCTGTCCCTTTTTATATTGGGATGGCTGTTGCATGTCATTTCAAAGCTCTGTGTGCCCTGATATATGTGCCCACATAAATGCAGTGTGGTGCTGTGTTAGACACATCTTATCTTTTTGTTCTAGAGTTCTGTTATGACTTCCTTGTCATTTCGGTGTCCTTTGCCCTTTCTCTTGTTCACAATGCCTATATTTTCAGTGTGACCCACTCTAAAATTCAGAGTTCTCCTGAATTACAGACTGATGATGATTTCTTGAAAAGGAATAAGAAAATGGAACTGGAAAGAGAAAGCAGTTTCAAATACTTCATCTAAGTAATGCTCAGCTGTTGATCTCTAAAGTCCTTGGCTAAAGATTTGGGAATCATGGAACCACAGAATGCTTTGGGTTGGAAGGGACCTTTAGAGGTCGTCTAGCCCAACCCCACTGCAGTGAGCACGGACAGCTTTAACCAGATCAGGTTGCTCAGAGCCCCGTCCAACCTGACCTTGAATGTTGCCAGGGACGGGGCCTCTACCACCTCTCTGGGCAACCTGTTCCAGTGCTTCACCACCCTCATTGTAAAAAACTTCTTTCTTATATCCAGTCTAAATCTATTCTTCTTTAATTTAAATCCATTATTCCTTGTCCTGTCACAACAGGCCTTGCTAAAAAGATTGCCCCCATGCTTCCTATAGGCCCCCTTTAAGTGCTGAAAGGTCGCAATAAGGTCTCTCCACAGCCTTCTCTTCTCCAGGCTGAACAACCCCAACTCTCTCAGCCTGGCCTCATAGGAGAGGTGCTCCAGCCCTCGGATCATTTTTGTGGCCCTCCTCTGGACCCACTCCAACAGGTCCATGTCCTTCTTGTGCTGAGGGCTCCAGAGCTGGACGCAGTACTCCAGGTGAGGTCTCATCAGAGCAGAGCAGAGAGGCAGAATCACCTCCCTCGACCTGCTGGCCATGCTTCTTTTGATGCAGCCCAGGATTCAGTTGTCCTTCTGGGCTGTGAGCACACATTGTTGGCTCATGTCCAGCTTTTCATCCACCAGTACCCCAAGTCCTTCTCTGCAGGGCAGCTTTCAATCCCTTCATTACCCAGCCTGTATTGATATCAGGGATTGCCCTGTGCCAGGTGCAGGACCTTGCACTTGGCCTTGTTGAACCTCATGAGGTTCACACAAGCCCACCTCTCCAGCTTGTCCAGCTCCCTTTGGGAGACATCTTGTTCTTCTGCCGTGTCACCTGCACCACTCAGCTTGGTGTCATCTGCAAACTTGCTGAGGGTGCACTCAATCCCACTGTCTATGTCATTGGTGAAGATATTGAACAGCACTGGTCCCAGCACAGACCCCCTGAGGGACTCCACTTGTCACCGGTCTCCATTTGGACATTGAGCCATTGACCACTACCCTCTGGATGCGACCATCCAACCAATTCCTTATCCACCAAACAGTCCACCCATCAAATCCATATCTCCCCAATTTAGAGTGAAGGGTGTTGTGGGGGAGTTTACAGAAGTCCAAATAGATGACATCTGTTGCTTTTCCCTTGTCCACTGATGCAGTCATTCCTTCATAGAAAGCCGCTAGGTTGGTCAGGCAAGACTTGCCCTTGGTGAATCCATGCTGGCTGTCTCGAATCACTTCCCTGTCTTCCATGTGCTTTAGCATAGCTTCTAGGAGAATCTGTTCCATGACCTTCCCAGGCACAGAGGTGAGGCTGACAGGTTGGTAGTTCCTCGGGTCCTCCTTTCTTCCCTTTTTAAAAGTGGGCACAATGTTTCCCTTCTTCCAGTCACCAGGGACTTCACCTGACTGCCATGACTTTTCAAATACTATGGAGAGTGGCTTAGCAACTACATCAGCCAATTCCTTCAAGACTCCAGGATGCATCTCATCAGGTCCCATAGACTTATGTACATTCAGGTTCCTCAGGTGGTCTCGAACCTGATCTTCCCTCACAGTGGGAGGGGCTTTACCCCCCTGATCCCCATCTTGTGGTCCATTGACTTGGGAGGGGTGAGGAGAGAGGTTGTTGGTGAAGACTGAGGCGACGAAGTTGCTGAGTACCTCAGCCGCCTTCTTATCTGTTGATACTAGGTTGCCATTCTTGTTCATCAGGGGGGTATGCTTTCTTTAACCTTCCTTTTCTGGTTGACATACCTGTAGAAGCCCTTCTTGTTATTCCTTGCATCCCTTGCCAAATTCAGTTCCAGCCATGCCTTGGCCTTTCTGACTCCATCCCTATACAATGAGGCAGCTTCCCTGTACTCTTCCCAGGATACCTGTCCCTGCTTCCACTGCCTGTGCAGTTCCCTCTTGCTCTTTAGTTTGACCAGCAGGTCTCGACTCAGCCATGCTGGTCTTTTCCCTTCCTTGCCTGATTTCTTACACCTGGGGACTGAGAGCTCTTGTGCTCTATGGAAGGTGCCAGCTCTTTTCCATTCCCCTGTCCCTGAGGACTGTTTCCTAGGGGGTCCTTCTGACTCCTTGAAGAGCTGGAAGTTTGCTTTCCCAAAATTTAGAGTTCTGACTCTACTCCTTGCTTTTCCAATATCCCTCAGGAGTGTGAACTCCACCAATGCGTGATCACTGCAGCCCAGCCTGCCTCCAGTCTTGATGTCACCGATGAGCTCGCTTGCACTGGTGACAATCAGGTCCAGTAGTGCAACCCCTCGGGTAGGGATGTCTACTACCTGGATTAAGAAGTTGTCCTCGATGCATTCTACGAGTCTCCTGGATGGCCTACAGCTTGCCATGCTGCTTTTCCAGCAGGTGTCAGGGTGGTTGAAGTCCCTCAGTAGGACGAGAGTCTGCAAGCGCGAAGCCTCCTGGAGCTGGAGGAAGAAGGCTTCATCAGTAGGCTCCCCTTGATCAGGTGGCCTGTAGTAGACACCAACCACAAAGTTCCCTTTGTTGCCTCTTTTGTCTGATTCTTACTCAGAACCTTTCAACCTGCTCTTGGCTTTTCTTCAGGGACAGCTCATCACACTGTATCGATTTCTTTATGTAGAGGGCATCGCCTCCACCCGTCCTTCCTCGCCTGTCCCTTCTGAACAGCCTGTAGCCATCGATCGTTTTTTTTGATTGCTCTGAGCCTGTGATGAATACTGTTCATTAAACCTGAGGGCTGGGGAAAGTTTTAATTTTTAGACTGAGTTAGTATGTTAGATATGAGAAATAATTTTTTTTAAATAAAAAACATTTTTGTTTTTAAAGTAGCTTTCAGAAACAATGCTGTTTTGTAGAGGTCAGTAACTTTTTAAAAAAAAAACAAACTTTGATTTGCTTGTCTTAAATTTTAGCAGTAACTGTAGGTATAGTTTTTAGCAGTCTGTGAGTTTCTATGTGTTGGATAAGAGAAGCAGAAGTCACACCTAAATAGTAACAACAATTGCTGTCTTGGTAATAGAGGGATTTTATAATGAAATTTATAATAAAATCTGTTTTCAGATTGTGTTGCACAGTTCCACTATATTTGTAACTGAGGGGCTGCTAAGTCTAGATACTTTAGTGCATAACAGAAAGTTTGGCAGTTCTAAGTTCTTACAAATTTGTGTAAGAAGTGATGCTAAGACCATTTTTACAGTTGAAAGTGTTTTACAGTTCAAGGCTTCCTCATGATATGTGCAAAGTGAGATAGAGTATGTTTTAGATTTCTTCCCAACAACCTGATTCCTGCCTATTTCCTGAAGAAGATTGTGTCTTGACTAAGCACGCAGGAACCCTGTAGGATTCCCATATTCTGTCTCCTATAGAAATGCAGAATAAAAATCTGTCCTTTACCCCAAGGAATTTACATCCCCAGTGATGAGAACAGTTTTAGAATTAACTTCATGTAGGAATGTGATGTGTATGTTTCATGTACATACCAAATATATGTGTTGGTATGACATTGGATGAAAATTTATAAACATGAAATGGTATCATTATAGGTATATTTTTCTAAATTAAAGCTTATAGAATTAGTTTGATAAATTTTGTGATGAGAATTTGTGTGTCTGAATCAAAAAGAGGAGTGGCTTTGCCTTTTTTCAAGAACCTACAAAATTAATAAAAACTTTCCAGTTACTGTGTATATGTGTAGCAGCTGTGTTTTTAACACTTTATGTGAATTTTTAGTTTTTAATCAACAGTCAGGATAAGTAATTACTAAGGTGGTGAAGTTGTTTTGTGACTGTCACTTAATCTTGCTTGAATGTAAAAGCTTTTTTAATGATAGTTAGAAGATATTTTAAAACTTGTAGACCTAAAGCTCATAACACCATTTAAAAAAAAAAAAAAAAGATATTTTTTGCATTGATGTGGGGAAGGACTACCTTTAAATATTGTAACTGAAAGTGGAGTCTGTTTTTTCTTCATAAGTTTTCCTACAAATCTTACCAAAATAATACTCTCTATTTATCCTTTCTTTTACCCATTATTTTTTCTTCATCATTCCATAGTATAATTCAACAACCAACATTTTACTTCCTAGAATAAAGCTGCTAGTCAAAGTTGAGGGCTTTACCCCCTTGAAAGTGGTGGGCATCATATGCTCTGATTTTTGTGCTTGTACTACTTTATATATTTGTTCAGTGGTCTGTGAACATTATTTTCTATGCCAGTGTTAAACAGAGTTGATTTTTAAAAAGGAAGCTGATCCCCACTTGTGTCCTAAAATGAGCTGTGGTACTTTTTGGAATTGTGATACATTTCTTATGCTTTCCTCTTCCTTTCTCCTTTCTCTTCTGCTAGTTTTGAAGGACTTATCACCTATCTTTGAGGAAAATAGATGCAATTAGAAGTAGAGAATAGTTCTGAATTTAAAATTGAAAAGCATCTGTTTCAGAAGCAATTTCTTAATTTAAGTGTACGTTTTATGTAGCTGGTCATGAAGAACTCTTACTTATGAACAGGGAGAAGGTTATACAAATAGAGGAAAAAATTGCATCATTTAGGTCAAAATGTGAAGAACTACGGCTAACTTAGGCGCTGAATATTCAAGCAAGCAAGGAATTATATGTTTCAGATCTGTTTCTTGGGGGATCTGTAAGGTTATATTTAAAAAAAAAAATTTGCAGATGCAGTGGATGAATTTTGGTCCAAAGTCATACTTTACATTTGGTTATTACTAATGCTGGCTCAGAAATAAAAGAGGAACAGTGCTACCTTTTTTACTGTGTACATAGGAAAATGGCCTTTAGAAAGTTAAGACAAAACTGATGTAAAAAAGTATAGCAAATGTGCATGTTGTGAGTAGAAAAATTACTTTCATGAAAATATCAAAGGACTTCATTCCTAGTTAGAAGTGGCACTAATAGATTATCTACTTCTAGAGTATTGTCTTCGTATTAACATGCTGTCACTAGGAGGAATGGCGTTTGTCCATGATATTGAGGTGCTTATACTGAGGTGTTTATGCTGCTGTACCAGTATTATATTTGGTTTATATATTTTTTCCTCTATTATTGGTTTATGAGCCAGCTTTGAGCTCAGTAAGAGAAGTTAGTGTTTTCTTTCATTTTTATGTTGTAGATTTGAATGGTTATGAATTAAATTTGGCCATCTATCACGTTCAGGGTGTTTGTAAATTTAGCAATTATATCTGTCCTGGTTTCGGCTGGGAGAGTTAATTTTCTTCCTAGTACCTGGCATAGTGCTGTGTTTTGGATTTAGTAGGAGAATAATGTTGATAACACACTGATGTTTTAGTTGTTGCTGAGCAGTACTTACACTAGTCAAGGACTTTTCAGCTTCCCATGCTCTGCCAGGTGCACAAGAAACTGGGAGGGGGCACAGCCAGAATAGTTGATCCAAACTGACCAAAGGGCTATTCCATACCATATGACGTCATGCTCAGTATATAAACTGGGGGGGGTTGGCCAGGGAGCAGGGATCGCTGCTCGGGAACTGTCTGGGTATCAGTCAGCAGGTGGTGAGCAATTGCATTGTGCATCACTTGCTTTGTATATTATTATTACTATTATTGTTATATTTTTATGATTAGTACTACTATTTTACTTAATTTCAACTATTAAACTGTTCTTATCTGAACCCAGGAGTGTTTCTCACTCTTACTCTTCCGGTTCTCTTGCCCATCCCACCGGGGCAGGGGAGTGAGCGAGCGGCTGCGTGGTGCTTAGCTGCTGTCTGGGGTTAAACCATGACAATGTCAAACATTACTACTGTAAATGTGATGTGACTAAAACCCAAGATATTAGCTATGAGTATTCGTGTGTTGCAGTGCAGAAACATTTATCAATACCTACTACTTAACTAATATTTGTTTAATATCCCATATTCTAATTTACATAACAATGCAAATGTATACTGTAAGAGTAAAATACCATAGAAGTTAAAAAAAAAAGAAAAAGAAAGAAAAAGGACATTTCCTAAAAACTACATGTATCTTGAGTAATACTTCAAAATGATTAGGCCTGACCTCTCTCCGATGTTTGATATGAAAAGTTTGCCTAATATTATTTTAAAGTAACTGAGAAAGAAGTGTGAATGAAGAGTGGATGAACATTGCCGATAACCATTTATGCAGCATTCCTGTTTATGTACAGTTTTATTCCCAGTCTCACGATACTTAGGACAAAAATGTCTGATAGCTTATGCTGTTCTAAGTGAAGTAGCACCAAATCTTAAGGACTGTAATGAGCTAAAATAAATTTAGAGTTAAAAAATTGGAATAATATGAACAAAGAGTATCAGTACGTACAGCTCAATACAAGATATACTCACATATGTATATTAGCTGTAACACATTCTTTAAAACAGGATTTCATTGTACCTAAGTGAAACCCAGTTAAAAGGAGGGTATGTTTTAGGAAAATACAAGGTGGAGAAGGAAGGTGGTCAAACTGGGGAATAATAGTTTTTGTCATAGTTATTATTCTAAATTCGATATTATCCATTCAGGCTTCTTGTGGTCATTATCCTTGATTGAATTAATGGAAATAAGTGGAGTGATGCCTCACTCATAAGTAACATCCTTGTAGATCATTTCACATATTTTGGTGTCTACTTTGTGATTTAAAAAAAAAAAAAAAAAGAGATAATAACCACAGGAAAACTTCCTCATGTATGTATATATAAATTAAATATAAGGTATTTGAAAGTCTTAACAAAGAAGAAAAATAAGATAGGCTTATAGAATTGTTGGAAAGTGAATTTGTCAAAAGTATTATTGCTGGAGATTAATCAAATGTAACGGTTAGCTTGAAAACATGAATCATTTTAAAACTAATAAAATCTTTAGGTAGCTGTGGAAAGCCATAAGCAAAACCTGATTTTATGAGACTCAAAGGAATTGCTGATGTATTTCCCCCATCTTAGCTATGTGTTGTAAAATGCCGGAGGTATGTTGAATTTCCTTTTTGTTTGTGGTTTTTTGGGTGTGATTTTAAGCAAGTAGAGATGTTGTATTTGAAATTTTTGCAGTTGATCTTTGTCGCCACAGGTAAAGCATCTGAGTTACTTTCTCATACGTCAAATCTTATTGATTTAAAGCTATTTCCTTTTAAAGGTGTTTTATATAACGCGTAATTCTATATGGCATGTCTAGGCTGCTCTAGAAGTCTGCTTTTGTTGTTTTTTAGGGGGATGTTGGTTGTTGTTCCCTGTAAAGGAAAGTACTCTAGTACAACAGATTAAAGCCAAAAAATTTCCAAACATTCAGATCTCATAGGTCTAGAAAATCCCAGGCACTTTTAATTTTGTACTTACAAAATGGATCTCCTGAACAAGCTGTGAACATCTGTACAAAAAATTAAATGCATTTAAACAACTAATTAGCAAAATAAAATTCAACTAGATTTCTTGCTGCCAAGATTTCTCACTTAAATTATGTAGAAAGAAAATTTAAAAAGAACCCATTGCATTGGATGTATTAATAACTGTGTTCTAGCATACTGTAGTGTCTGTAGCCTACTACTTCTTAGTGTAGCTTTATGTTAATGTAAACTCACCAGAGGTCCATTATTTCTGTTGATGATTCGAAGGTATTCATAAATTTGCCTTGGTCAAATAACAAAATTAAAAATCTTAGAGATGTTTTTCCTGACAACAGTGAATTTACTTGAAGTGGGGGATTAAAAATTATATATTTTTTTAAAATCAGGCAGGACTATAGAACCTTTTCATCTTTATCAAGTATTTATTGCAGCTTCTAGTGAGTTATTGTTGTGTAATGTGTTTTTAAGAAGTACATTTAGGGCAGTGGGAGGATTTCTTGGCTTCAGAGAGCCTGTCCTCAGTCTTTTCCCCCCTTCTCAGTTTCTATTTGGTAGAAAAATTGGATGTGGATGAGAAGGAACCATATTCCAAAAAATTTCTCATCAAGTTGATCATGGAAGATCAGGATGGTAGTAGTTGTATGCAGAGTGCACCTGCCTTGTGTGATAAACATATTGTTATTATGTGAACTGCTGAACACTGGGAAGATACACTGAGGAAGGATCTTTCTGTAATGACTTTGTTTCTTTTTTTCATTTCAGAATAGTGTATTCGATCCAGTATGGTGCTTTTTATATTCTTAATTTCAATACAAACATTTCAATCAAGAACACTGGAAATCAGAAAAAGTGTCAAGACAGTGAGTGTTTTGCATAAAATCTAATGGTGGTCCAATTATGGCTGAAGATATTTTGTATCTTCTAATAGACAGGTATATTAATGAAACAGATGATTAAGTGTACAGGTTCATTTCTTCCGTTGATGAAGCAGGGAAGAATAACCATTTGCTTCATACCTGTCTTACTCTTCTTGAATGTAAGACAGTTATTAGTGTTTGAAATCAGTGTTACTAGCAGACTGAAAGGAGAGAATGTATTGGTGACTTTTCTTTCAAGCACATGGATGCAGCGTCTTTGGGTTTGAACACTGACCTTGATTAAGTGGGAAAGAGGATAGCACATGGTGTTACTTTTCTGGTAGTGATGTCCAAAAATGTTTCAAATCAACTGACAGAATCGTGCATGTTATTTGTTTGAAATCTCACAATTTCCCTAGTGTTTTTCTTCCTAGATTTTACTGCTTGAAAACTGTAGAGTCTAATTCTCAGTTTCATCATTGTTCTGTTTGAGATTTTATGCTTGGTGTGGTGCTGGGTTCAGAAAGCAGCTATCTTTCTTTGGTGTCTGTGAAGTAGTGAATACCTACTGTATCTTTGTTAAGTATCAAAGCTGGAATCTTGTTCATTTGCTTCTAGCTCATGTTGTGGGCTATGGCTAAACAAATGTTTACAGGTGGAATGAAAAGAAAGTCACTGTATAATGAGAATGAAAGATGAGACAATATTTTGATAGGCCAAAGGATGATGTAAGTATGTGTGTATGTATCTATGTACACATACACATATGTGTGTGTATACATATTTAAAAAAAAAAAAACATAATACACATCTTAAAATACATAACAACTTAAAGACCATTTTGGCACCAGTAAAATGGTGGTCACTCACTTGAACACAAACATATAAATAAACCCCAAATAAATCCAAATACAAATCAGAAGAGCCCCATTCTCTATAACTGTATATTTTGAAATGTTTAATATAATTTTTCTCAATTCCAAGAGTTGGTCCAAAAGAACCCTAGTGAGACTGCATGAAGCACATTGTTTCATGCAGTGCTTCCTTCCCTGCTGATAGTAAAGCATATAAATGATCTGACTAATAAGTTCTGAATTTGATTTTTTTTTTTTCTTCAAATAGGGACAGTACTTTAAAAAATACTTGCTTTCCATTTTGACTTTTCCTATACAAGGTAAAATCAAATCTTTGTTCCAAACAGAAGAAAGTTGATATACATTATACTATTACTTTTGTTACCAATTCTGTTTTAGGTATCTATGTCTCAAACGAGATTCAGAAGTTAGCAATAAAAGAAACAAACCAAAAACTTCATGGTGTTAATGAGGATCATTTTTAATGATGTGTAATCTCACTAACTAAAAATGTTAGTGTGTCTTGACCAAATTCTCATCTGATTTTATTAATTTTTGTTTTTCAAAGACTTTTTCTGTAACATTGAATGGAGGTAATAGTCTCTTATTTGGTTTTGTGTTGTAGAGTGTTTGTTTTGTAGTAATTGTCATTGCCTTTCTCTGAATTTGTAGCTGTCTTGTGTTTGTTTTTGTTGAAACAGTCCAGAGGGGGGAGAATGATGTAGTGAGAGGAAATGAGACACGGTTGCTATTGTATGTATGTGAGAAGTTGGCTTTTGTATTGTCACTTTTTAACTTTTAGTTTCTGATATGGAGGAGAGGCACCATTGAAAGTAAAAAAGTGCAGGAGAAAATAACTCAAGTGATTTTTTGATAGTATTTACTTAATGACTTGTAAGTCATTAATGATTATGCATACTTATTGAATGGGTAGTTGAGTTAATATCTTCTTTTATTAGCGTTGTGCTGCCCTTCATTTTATTTACTCCTAACTTAAGAAAGCATGCATGGAATAGGGTGTTATTGATTGCTTCTGATTTTCTTCTGATTCTCATTTTCACAGTAGCTGTTCATAAAAACAAATAACTAACTACTTTAGCGTCCTTCAGGTATAAGGTGTGCTCTTGTCCCTAGTTTTTTTAGGAGAAGGAGGAAATGACTTGGAGAACTATAGCTGAATTTTATGTAAACATTGGATAACCAGTTTGGACTTCCACAGAATTGTTTTTGTCAGGATATGTAAAGTTTTTTTGTAGTTCCATGTATTGTTCATTGTATTACCATTGTGCTTGCTTGACTTGCTGCTTGCCCGTTCAATTGCTCTTGTTTAACACTGGACATTTATAAATAGTGCCCAAAGTAAGCAATAATCTGTGAAAAGTTAGGCTGAACTGAATTTATTAGCATTGTATTGGAGCGTTCTCAGGTGTTCAATTTTTTCAAAGTTAGCTTTCATTTCTGAATGAGGAAACTCTTCCTTGTGCCCCCGAGCCCGCCAAAGTTAGCCGTATTTGCTTACCAGTGTTCTTCACTAAGTCAGATCATGTCATCTAGTTCTTCCACTTTGAACTTCAGTTGTGTTCAACTTTGGTTGTCTTTTGGGTTTTGGTAGCTATCAGAACAGCAGGTCATAGTTACCAGGAGAAACAATTGGAAGAGCAGTTTTGCCGAACATTTAAAAACATGGACTACGTACGGCACCCAGCCATGTTCCAAAACCAGAGAGCCTCAGTCAGGATGGTGTGTAGGAGTTGTGTGGGAACAGAGAATACTGGCTTCTTTGGGTAAATTATGTTTTTGATTCCTGAGCTTGACTAATTTCAGTTGTTCAGAGGATTCTAATGTAACTACTTTTGATTTTGGAGGTGGAGGTGGTGGGGGAGAGGGCTGGTGAAAAGCATACCTCTCTCACTTGTATTAAATTTTCTAGAGAAGCATTTAAAACATACTTAACATGACAAAATTATCTCATTTTTCATAGTTCTGTTGGAAGTCACTGATTCACGTGCTGAAAAAATAGAAAACCAACCAACTGAAGGCAGAGATCCAAAAAAATCATTTGGATAAGCAGTGCTTTGGCAAATTGAAAACTAAGTAAAGACAGAGGCAGTATTATTTATAAATGATATTAAGTATTAGGCAGTCTTAATTATAAAGGAAACACATCAATATTATTGTTAATTCTTAGTCAAATGATCAAGTAATTTGTAGAAAACCTGATGATTCTGGGAATTTGGAGAAAAAATCGCTTGAGTTTTGTAGCTTTTTTTTTTCAGAAGCCAAAGAACCCTACTGCTTCTAAATTCCCTAGCTTTTATTCTGATTCTTCAAATTAAATTGAAAACAAATTTATGCTTTTCATTCCCTGAAAGCTTTTTTTTGTTTTATTTTGTTTTTTCTTGTGCAAAAAAGTGCCACACTGAGTTTTTTCCACATTTTGTTGTGATGTGACAAAACAAATCTGGCTGATGTGTGAAACAAATTTCTTATACTAGGGGGACTATCTTTAATAACAGATGTAAAAGGGTTGTGGTAGTTGTGGCTTCCTGAGATTACAGGGATCTAGGCTTGTTTGCGTGCATTTGGTTTTCTTTTAAAATTGAAATGTACCACTAAATATAATGTAGAGTTTCCTAGGGAAATTACATTTAATATGTGGCTTAAAATGTGTTTTCTGTAAATACTTGTGGTTTTAAGTTATCTCTATTTTTGGTGAACTGGATATGTTCATTTATTCAATAGCAGTCTTTTGGAACCACAAAAATGAAAAGCTTTTAGCTTCGGGTTGCTTGATTTTTATTTTTTTCCCCCTATGATTTGTATAATGCAGTCCTTATTTTACTATGCCCTTAAAATAGAAGGGGTCTTTTGAGCAGCATACTTTATTCAGGAGTTTAAATGTGGTTCTTTGAAAAAATTTACCTTCCTTAATATAAAGCCTAATCTTTTAAATAGTGGGTTTCAGTTGTTTAATAGCATTTTTTTTTTATTACTCAAAAACCCACAAATCTTTCCTTGTATTAGTTGATATTCCATTGCCAGAAGTCATACTGAGGGTTAAAAAGGTAATAAGGTTAAGGAAGGTAGCTCTGGGAATGTCTTATTTCCACTTTCAGTTTAATGTAACTTATAGCAGAATCAACTTTGAACATCTAACAGTATTCAAATAAAATGAGTTTGTCAAGTCTGTTATTTACAGGGATATATTGGAGTTATACTTTTAATTGTGTGAAATCATATTTTGGGGGAAAAAAAGTTGATTGGCTAGTAGGATCAAAGAGTTTTCTTATCCTTTTGTCTGTCTTGGTCCCTTCTTTCACTTTCTGTTAACATGTTGAACCACCTCTGTTTTTCCTAGCTGGACAGCTAGAAGATGGTGCATTACTGTAATTAATGAGTCAAAAGACAATTTCTTTTCAGTCATAGTTGTGTAGTTTACACAATGAAAGACTCAAAACTTCTCTAACGTGTTTTAAAAAATATATATATCTCTAATTGCTAAACCCTTAATATAACAAGTGACCATTTCATAGATATGAGGAACGAGGAAATTACCTTGCGAAAAAATATACGCTCACTACACATTCCCTTTTGGTATACATTTTTTTGGTACACGTTTCTCTTAGCTCTTTGTAGAATTTCAATAGTAAGCATCAGTGTTTGTTTGTAACTGCAAAAGTCCTTTCTAGCAACTTGACCACTATAGATTGCTGTAATACAACCAAAAGGGCAACACAGAACTAATGTGTTTGATAGGTTGCAACTTTTATTTGGTTTTAACTTGCATATTTTCTGCATATCTGTCTGCGCAGAAGTTTCTTTTTTGTTTTCATAGATAGCTTTTTACCATGTGTACCCATGCAAACTTAGCTATCCAGTTAAGATAATGTAGTGTAAAGAAAGGGAATTCTGGTATACTGAAACGCAGAGGTCTCTTACTCTGGTCATCAGAGCCACCAGTCTGCTCTGTTTAGCACCTTCTGTTGCCTGGCCCTGTGCCGATGCAGTGCCCTTGACCTGCCTTTCAGATAATTTATTTATTTATAAGGACAGCTCCTTGCTTATTTAACCACTCTGAATAATACTGGAAAATCCTAAAACATTAAATATTCCTTTAGGTTCCCTGTCCATCAATTTATTCCCATTAAAAAAGGAAAATTCTTTTGGTTTCAGCCAGTCACGCCTTTCTAGCAACAGCTTCTTAACTTTTTCTCTGCAGATGATTCAATGCTTTCTAATATGTCAAATGTCCTGTATAGATGGCCAAATTGTGGGTGGCTTCTGCCTATTGCCAAATCCATATGAAAATGGCAAACCCCAAGGTGAGGTAAGGCAAATAAAACCTTTTACTGTCCCATAAGGGCTGATCATTTGCCACTCCAGAAGAGAAGTTAGTGGAGGAGCCATTCACCTGAGCTAAGTTTCCTGCATCCCTTTATTCATTAAAACCAAATACCGTATTTGTTGACTCGCTGGTGGCACTTTGTGAATTGCTTATTCAGAAGAGTTTTTGAACTTCCTAGGAAGCATTTGTTATAAACTTAAATGGATTTGACTTGGAAATATTGACACAGTGTGGATATAGCTGTAGTAGATTATGGTCATTGTATTCCATTGTTGATTAATTGTACTTGGGAGTCTCTTTATGAAAACAGATGATGTTTTCAGATTTTAAATGTGTTTTTAATGAAGAAATACAATTGCAGATACTAAAGATGCTAACACTTAGCCAAATGTTGTTATTTCAGTTCTGAGTTACATCACAGTTTTCATGATGGATGACCCAGTTTTATGGCCAGGAAAATAGGAGTAATTTTGTCAGACCATTAGTTTACTACCTGCAGTGTGTATCCTCACTTCAGCTGTTCACTTCAAACCATTTGTCTAGGATTATCAGCACTTAAGTAGGAAGTTTTGCTTTGAGAATAAGCAAAATGAGGTGGTGGTAGGGAATGGTGTGTACCTTTGTATAAGAAAGCAGCAATCTTCTCCCTCCTCACCTCCTGCCCTACTCCCAAAAAAAGTGTGATGTTTCGTTTTAATAATTTTGATCTTTTGAAACATTTAAAATGTTGAAAATGTCAACATATGGCTTTTTTTTTTAATGTAAGGTTTCAGAAAGTTCTTAAAAGGGAAAAAATATGTTTGGGGTTCTTTCTAAGTTCTTAAATAAAAGGTGTATGCTGTAACATCTTTTACAAAGAGAACTTTTCCTCCCAGAGGGGTAATGAGTATTTGAAATGTATTTAGGTTAATTGCAAATTAAAAAAAGAACAAAGTTTTTAATGGTCTAGTGGTCTGAATTAAAAAGAAAAAAATAGTTTTCTATATCATTTTTTATTTAGTCATTCCTGTCATAATTTTATTGGTGTTGCAGTCCTTCACAGAATCTTCTGAGAATACTGGGATAGCCAAGACCTGAATTTCTAATTTGGAGAATTGTGTCAGACATCCCCCTTCCACTCTTACCAAGGGTTTTTGGGTTTTGTTGTTTTTCTGGGGTTTTTTTTTGGTTTGTTTTTTTTTTTTTTTTTGATAAGCCTACTTTCCTTAGGTAAATGAGGTTTATGAGACTGCAGTGTGTCCCTTCTGGTCCCTGACCTGTTTGCTCATTTCAACCAAACAGAAGGATTAGGGTTTCAAAGATTGGTTGTTGTTTTTTTTTTTTTTTTTAAGATTCCCCGTGTTTGTTAAAATTGGCAGAAATTTGCCAGTTGAAAGAAAAAGCCCTTAAAAGGTCCTTAATCAGCAAAGCCCTCAATGATGACTTTCAGTGTTAGTTTAGTAGTGCATAAACATCTTAAATACAAGAATGGTTTCTTGAGTCACACTCAGCTTCGGCATCCAGAGGTATTATCTTTAATACTGATTAAAGACTTTCATGTATATCCTTACATTTATTAAAGTATGATGGCTATGTATATTTACCTTGCATATCTGATATGTTTCAGGAATTCTTCATAAGTAGTTACTATTGTCTTGTTACTTTTTTTTATAGGTTAGATTTAATCTGAAAATCCTAGCAAACTTAAATCTGAGAAAGTAAAATGAAGATACTTGTTTTCTATTATAAATACCTCGTTCCTGCAAGATAGAAACAAAAATCCCTTTAAAGTCTACTGCATTTACTATTTTAAAATAGCAAAACCTTTATAGCCAAATGCCTGCTTTGAGTATGTTATCACAGTAATATTCAATATTTAAGTTAGGAACCGTTATTAGTCACAGTGTTATTCATGTTTGTTCTGTGCTTAGGTAATCTGTGTCCAGCTAACCCAGAAATGTTAAATATAGTTCTGCGTTTTACAATAACCTTTCATTGCTGAATCATTAAGGATTGTGATTAAATATAGAAGGTAATTCAGACACCATCTTGTAAAGAATTTTTTATAGGGGTACAGTATTTTCAACACAGATGCTATGGGTGGCTGTTTTTAGTGTCTGTGCTTAACGAATACTTTGTGTAGTTAATATTGCTTATAATAAACACCCATATTTTGGTTTCTCTGATCTAGACTCATCTGGATTTTAAAATGAAATCAAACTCTGAAGAAAATAGTGATAACATGATATGCTGCAATAATTCAGTGATTTTTCTAGCTCTTAGTTGAATATAATTTGATGTGCATTTCTAGCATGAAATCGTTGTATACATTGCAGAATATAATCCACAAAAAGGAAGAATAATGAAAAAAACCCTTTTCTTCTGGTTTGTATTAGCTGAAATATGCTCTCCCTTTTTACCCTTCTTTTTATATGGAATGCATTTATATTAGACTTTCATATTTGTATTTTTCTTTATTTTAACCTCTAGAGGTTCTAAATAGATTCATATCTATTTATAATTTTGTGCATAACCTATATTTTGAAGCATTCTTTTCTTTTAATTATGTCAGACAATAGATTTTGGTTTAAAGAAAAAAAACATAGAGAGATTGTCAGTGATGAAGGTATTTGTTAGGGGAAGATTTACCTTTAGAGATTTTGAAAAAAGACCTCATGTATTTTTTTAAAAAAAGGACAGTTCCATTTCTTAGTGATTGTGTGTGCTTCCCTGCTACAGCTGCAGATATTTTGAATATGATCTTTCTTCTTCCACCATCCGACTTCTTTCTGCAGAGTCGTGCAGTGAAGTCATAATCCTGTGTTTCACATCCATCTGTTACCATAGAAATGATTGTAATAACCTAAATTTAGCACCATGTCTTTCCTGCAGGATCAAGCAGGAGGATTGAATGGGTTGTATGTGAAAGAATCTCTGTGAAAATCGGAATATTTTAGCAAAATCTAAATGCTGTGATAAATTTACATGACAAAAAAATTAAATCTCAAGTAAAACATCTGTAAAAAATTTCTGCTGCTTTTAGATTATTTAAATCATCATATATGAAATCTGCCACATACCATGCAAACTACTTAAATGACAATAATTGGGTTTTTTTTATCCTAACAGGAGCTAGTAGTACAAGATACAATATTCATTGGCAGATACATATGTTAATCTGATGAAAATTATTATTTTTGAGAATTTTATCAGAATATTTACTGTGGTCTTGGATATATTAAAAAGCAGAGGAATGAGCTTAGAATTTACTATGAAAGAGACAATTTCTTTTCATATTTAAAAATGCAAACCAAACTTTTAAAAAGTTATTTTATAGAAATCAAGTCAAAATGAATTTTCCCTTCTTAGAAGAAACAGAAAAATTTCTCATTGTTTGTTGAAAGCAGTGAGTTCTTTACTGCATAACTTAAGTCCTGTCTTTCTACATTTATGTCTTCTGGATAGACAGTTGCCCATGCACAGAATCCTACCACTGTTACATGTGTTTCTGTCTCAAAGAAAGAGAAAAAGAGAACGTATTATGTCTAGGAAAGCTGCATAACTAGAACCTTGAGATTAAGAAATGTCTATACTACCCCCTACATACATTCATCGTGACAAATCCATTGGATGGATTATCTTGTACTGTCATAAACACAGGACTCCAGGACCTTCACATAAACGATAATCTCTGGTCATCTGATGACCACCTAGTCAATGTATATTGTTTTTCATCACTGGCCAGCAAGCAGCTGCATGAATTATTTAGTTCATGTTACTTCATGTTATTTTTACTCTGAAAACAGAATTGCTAATTTCCTTGTCGTCCTTATGGAGTATTTGAGCTACATACACAATTTGAATCACTCCGTAGGGTTGAGGCATTAATATTATCATTTCATAGATAGAGAAATGAGGCACAGAGGGATTCAAATCAAAACTATCTGTTAATTTTGAGTGTGATATTTGAGTTAATTACAAAATAATTTTTAAAGTACTTAGTATTTAGTATTCTGTAACACAAAATATGTTCAAACCATAGCTCTCATTAACATGGTTAAATGGTGAATGCTAAACATTTATGTAAAATAGGTCTTAAGATGTCACATCAGACACTCAAAGAACAGGGTCTCCCCTTTCTTTCTTTCCCCCTTCTCCCTCCCCACCTTTGCACATGCTCTCACTTTTACTTTCCCTCTTGTCTGCTCTGTCTCTGTATTCCCTGTTTTTGTCTGTAAATCTATTTTTAAAGGGAAACCTTTTTGCAATTTATTTCCTTGTTCTGTGCATGTCTTTAAGCTTTGCAACAAATCAGGCAAGACTTTCCATTATCAGGCCTGTAAGATAGGCAATGATCACGTAGTGCTTTGCTGGTAAGTTTACTTCTGAGCAGTAGTGGGTCAGAAAACAGCATACAAATCCAAAGAAAGCTGTTAGCTGTTTTGTTTTATTTTTTTACATGGAACTAAGAATACATGTTTCTGATTTTAGAAGACTTTAAACATTTTTGATGCTGTGGTATGATATGCATATCCCAGCAAAATAGAGGTTTCCACAGCATTTATATCCTACAAGCTGTTCCTATTAGTGCTGATGGTAATAAATTTGAAAGCCCGGCTCTAACATTGTAGAAGCTTCTGGCTAACCATCTTCATTGATTTAAATACCTGAAATCACAGCTGTTGTTCTATGGAAATGGATTTTTTTTTTTTTGCCAGTACTATGTCATAAGTGTGACAGATTTTCAAGAGGTATAACATAAAAAACATCAGGAGCTTTTATGCTTTATTGATGTATAACTGATTCTACAAAGAAGATTGAAGTTCACTTGATAGTTGTTTTATTTCACTGAAAACCAGGAGTTAGAGAAGACAAATACCGTATGATTTTTCTTGATACATGACTGATACATGTAGGGAAAAACAGCAGTAGCTTTTTCCTTTATTACGTTAAAACTGGTACTGGATATTCTCCTGCTAATAAAAGGTGCTCAAGCTAGTTCTGAGACAATTATGTTGCCTTTCGGCTCTTTGTTATGCATGTTGCTCCTATCCATTTGAGACAAAAGTGGCAAGGTTTGATGCAATGCCTTTTCTTGAGAAGTTGGCAATTTTTCATTTCCTTACTGGAAACCCTCTTTGCAGTAAAACATCACGCAAGACATTTTTTTTTTTTTAATTTCTGGTTTGGATTTCTTTAAGTTTTTATTTGTTTATAATTTTTATGACTGTTCTTTATGGTTTAAGAAACAGTTCATTGTAAATGAGAATGTGAAGGTGTAAAGCTGTGGTAATTTGTATAGTACTGCCCCTGATTAAATGTGTTAGTCTTCATATTTTTAAGTTAGGTGATAATGCAGTATATTTGCTAAGTATTACATAAAAGTACAGAACAAAAGAGGTATTGTCTGTTTCATAAACTTGTATGAATGAGTCTTGGAGTTGGAATAATTCAACAGACAATATATCTTGACTTTTATTTAAAGAATTGCAAGAAAAAAAGATATAGTTTTTCATTAGGACACAATGTGTTTTGAAAAACAAGCAGTTAAAGAAAGGTACATATCTTTAATGTAAAGTTTGTAAACTTTTTTTTCCCTGTAATAAAATGAAAAAGGTGTTATATTTCATGCCTTTGAATATTTTTTTCATGAATACACGTGAAGATGTACCAAAAGCTAGTTTTAATATATGAATGCAATGTAATGGTATTAATGTAATTAGGACAGATACTTGGCTCAAATATAGAGATATTTAAGCAGCTATTGGTACAAGTGTCACATATTTATACCAACAATAAATGTTTTTGCTAGCATTTATTTGTCTGCAAAATCATAAGGAACACCTGTGCCATAAGTGTTGGTAATAATAAACAGAGAGAGAAAACAGCTATATTCTAATGACTTCTGAAGTCATGTAATTGATAGTGAGAATCCTAGGTTTTCATACAGAAATCTGACTCTTCGATGGCTACAGTCACACTAAACCACACTTTTTTAAGTTACAGGTGTTTATGTTTTAAAAGGTGTGCTTTAAAAGCAGCGTACCTGCTTTGATGGAGTTTGAGTTTCCTAGTCCAATGTAATTTAGTTTGCAGCTGAAATTACTCTGCATGATGTTCAGTAAGAAATAATTTATAAAGGTGGACATATAAAAGTAGCTAAGGGGGGGGGGATTGGGTTTTGGGGTGGGTTTTTTTTTTTGTTTTGTTTTGGGTTTTTTTTTTTTTTTTTTGCTAGACCTGCACAAGGACTATTTCCTTTGAATCTGCATTTGTATACTTCTCACTTTTGAGGTAAGTTGCTATTTCTGTTCCTCTCTCTCCCTCGAAAAACAGCTTTTTATTCACATTCTAACCACTCCTCATACTCTGTTATTACATCATACAGGTAAGTTGCTTACCCCATAGATAGTTCACATGGTGTCTTCTCAATACAGCATGCATGGATTTGTGGTCACCCTGTGGTAGACGTGTTCTGTCTTTTCTTATGAAGTTCAAGAGAACTGCCTTTTTATTCAACTTAATTATTGGATTGTAGCTGTTTTGGGACATTACATTCATGCTGCACAATGAGGATTCATGATGTTTGATATGTTCTTATAGATTTTCCTATTTCAGATTTGTACTCCACTGTAGTGTAAAGCCAGCTAAAAGTAAAATATTGAAATATAAATTCAGTTTGTGGTTAACTGTAATCTAACATAGCACTTTTGTATTGCTGCTTTCGTATATTGGTAAGAATAAGTGCAAGTATTAAATTGAGAGGTCATGTAGATACTGATTAATGGCTTAGAAAATAATAATACTTCAGGTTCAGTGTTGTTAGTACACTAGACACTTGCATCAGAAGGGTCAAGTGGTGTCTGTCAATTACTAGAAAGTATTCTCAGTTCTTAATGATCAGGATTTAAGCATATGATGACTTGTTGTACTATCCTGCTTCTACAGCTTTATGTTATGGTAAAGGACTATGTTTGCCAAGGGGGAAAAAAAAACCAGTATGCTTGCGTCTGAGTAATAAAACTATGTGTAAAATATACAACTCGGAAAACATTCTGGAGTTTTAGTTACTTGATTATAAGCACTGGGAAGCCTGATTAAGTTGGTCATAGTCCCATTTGGCCTTTGAGAGAATTTGTTCCATGGAAGCTAGGAAATGGACTAAAGTGAGCATCTGGTCCAACCCTTAAGTGAAGCTGAGATATGTCTGGATAGATGGTTTGTTTAGGAGCTCTGGATATCTCAGGTTTCTCTAGAATTGGTACTTCCCTTTTGGAGAGTTTAAACAAGATAAATGATTGACAATCTGAGAAATACATAATTCAAGTTTTGATGCAAGCAATTAGAACGTCATTTTAAAGTTCTTTTAAATTGAGAAAATGGTGAAATAAAACTTATTCTCATAATTCTAAAACCCTAAAAGTGAACTTAAAAGAATAAATAAGGTTGTAGGGTTTAGGTCTTGTGTACAAGAGGAGTCTATATCTTAACTAGGTAGGGAAACCTAGATATTTCAGTGAAAAACTGTAAGAAGTTTCAGAAATGGAGAAGGTGGATTGAAAGAAATCTGTATTGATCTTCAGTAGAAAGTCAAGTGATCAATTTCTGATTTAATGGTGGTGACAGATTTGTATCTGTGTTACATCTGCAGGCAAGAGGCAGACAAAAGACACTCAGCAAAAGGGGGAAGTAAGAGGAGAATCACTGTCTGCCTAAATAGGAGGCTCTTTAATGCTTTCTTTTAAACACTTATGACTGGTTTCATTGTGGCTTTTTTATCGCTTTTGGAGGTTCTAAAAGTGAATATTGAATAAATCAAACCCTTACACGGAATTATTTTCTGAACACAGTAGTATGTATAAAGCTTTTACTCTTCTTGAATGTTATGACAAGCTCTGTATACCAACTCCGTGAGTATGTTTACGTGTAACTTAATACACTACATAATATCCTAGCAACTGGAAATGCCTCCCGTATGTGTTGAAAGCAAGTGTAGCTAGTTACACAGCTAGATTTATTTCTTACATAGCCTATGTACTAAACTGTTAGCAACATGTTTGATTTACAGGTTAAAAATGTCAGTGATAGTAAACATTTTTTTGTTTTGTTTTCTTTTACTTAGGTTATACTTTCTAGAATGAACTAGTATGGGAAAACAGCTCATTTGTAGCTGGCCAAAAGACAATTTTACTTTGATTTTTGGAAGTTCTTTAATGTTCCTGTTTTAATATTACGTGTCAGAAGAGCCTTCTATACACCTGTTAATAAGACTAGGCACATTCAAAAAGTATTTTAAAATACTGAAAATTTACTCAAAGTTGTCAGAAGTAACTTCCTTCATTTTAATTTGGACTATATGTATTTGTCTTCTCATGTTTAAAACTGTGGTGAATTTAATCTCCTTTATGTATTGTAATTAAAAACCTAAGATGTCCTCTTAATCTTCTGTAGCTTGGCCTCCCTCCTTGCCTTGCCATTAATGTGGGAGAAGAGAAAACTAATATCTGTTACACAGTAATTTAATTTTAGGCTCAGTGAGCCCTAAATTATAATGAACATTTAAGGAATTACCCTAAAATGATGTTATTTGCATTTATATTGGAAGTGGTTTGGATTTTTTTGCAAAATGTTTGTGGTAGTCAGCACTGTATAATTTTCTAGCATGATAAAAAAGCGTTCTCAATTTTTTCAGTCACAGATGAAGAGCTACGCTGTTGGTATTTTTTTTCGCCAGACTTCTGCATTTGTGTATCAATGAGAGCAGACAGTTTAGAGTACTTCTAAGATATAGGGGATTTCTGGGAGGCAAGTAATGTTTTTGTTTACCTGATTAACCCTCATCTCCTACCCCCGGTATTTTTAAATATGTATGGCAGTTTAGTATAACCCAAAATCAACAAATTGCTGTTCCACAGAAAAAGCTGTTAAGTGGAGAAGGTCTTGACCCTTTGTTAGGTAATTCTTTAGCATAAGGCCTGCTTCTTTCAAAGAAGCAATTTGATGGTTTGTCCTAACTGTTCTAAGGCTTCCTTAATTTTAAGGTCCTATTTGCCAAAGCCGAGTTTGGGCATCTGACTCCAACCCTGTTGCCATTTCACCATCTACCTCCTAAAAAAAAAGTTATTTTATTTCTACACAGTAATCAGAAAAATGTTGGGTTGATTTGTTGGGTTTTTTTGGAAATCCACTTTCAAAGTATATGGTCTAGATTTTGCTATTTGAAGAATTCAGCGGAATTTGTATAATCTGATACTCAGTTTCAATAAGATGGATTCAAAGTGCCAGTCTTTGTAAGTTTGTGCAGGGTGACATAGAAATTCTCAAGATAAGAAGCTTAAGTTAAAGCAATTTACTTTCTATTTAATAATTTTTTTTTTCACAAAACTTGAATCTCGACAGATTTTAAAATGCAAGGTTAAGTTATTTTGCAAAATATTAGAGCGTGACAGTGGAATGATTCTTATCTTGTATCTTGTTTACCGTTGCCTACTACTGGTTGGTTAGAACCAACTAAACCCAACATTAATAGGTCATAGCTGTAAATATTCTGTCACTTGAAGTTTAAAATATGGGTTTGGTGTGATACCATTTTGGGCTGCCATTCTGGTTTTAGTGGACTAAGTTAGCAGAACAATTTTGCAGGCAAAATAGGTGGAATATTAACTATTTCTAGTCAAGCAGTCAAAGATGCTCTTCTGTATTCAGTATTATTTCTACAAACACTCTTTGTTCATTGCTGTTCCTCATACCTTGAGATAATAACCTGAGACCATCTGAACCAGTTGTGTTGAGGCTCTAGATGCTTCATGATCTGTGCATTTAGTTTAACTCTTTGGAGGACCTTAAAGCAAAGGTACACTTGACAAAGAAATGCTTCATCATCATGGAGTTATTTTTGAAAGTATGTAAAAGTTACATAGCTTTAAAAGTTACAAAAAGTAACAGGGATCTTGAGAAACACTATACACTTGATAAATATGAAGTGTCCTGTGTGGGCACTGACCAACTTCCTTGTGCTCCCTCTTTCCCATACGTTCTTTCTATCTGTTACGTGTGCCCTGTGAAAGAAACAGTACTGTGCCTGTTTTGTAGGAAGTCAGTCTGTTTTGTCATCTGGGACAGTAACGTGCTCTGTATCCCTCATGTAGTTGTGGTTATTACATGTTTGTGTCTTGTGTGGTACAAACAATTTTTCAGGAAGGAGGACCAGCAACTGAATCAGTTGACAATCCTGGGTGATTATCACAAATATTCACTAAATTATCAAGTGTTATTCCATTGCTAAGTACCTGAAATAGAAATACATTAAAGAAAAACAACAAAAAAAAGCCTCAGATAATTTCAGAGGTGCAGTCATAATTGGATGCAGTCTTTACCCCATTCTTTCTCATCTGTCCGACTTACAAACAAGGCATATTACTATATCTACCAAATATTGGATATGGGCATATCATATGTTTAATGTATGTAATTATTTAATCATATAAAGATGTTCAACAATGGATAGCTGAAAGCATTTCAACCTTGTAATTGCAACCAATAGGAAGTGTTCTGTGCTGTTCCTGTGTAGTCTTTTTGTAGTACTAAAATCTCTTTATTCTTCCTTACAGTCTTCAATACGGTTTCTCCCGAGTGTGACTGACCATTCATTTGCAGTCATAGTGTCTCTGGGTCTCAGCTACAAGCAATTATAGAATATGTTGCAAGTAATGGTGTTCTGCAGTATAAAGATTGTATTGATAGTTTCTCATCACTGTTCTGCTTCCTAAAAGATATATATGGCAGAGAAAAAAAACCCCAAACCTCTTGTGTCATCAATATATGTACTCTGCTTGGCCTATATTTTATTGAAACAATATATTTTTTCTGCTAATAGAACTTTGATTTTTGTTTTCTTTTCTGTGTGTACATCTGTGCTCTGTAAAGTTAGGTGCAGTTGTAAAGTTGTTACAGTGTCTCAATATTTCTCATAATTTGGTTGACAATATTTGTTTAAATAATAAAAAAAAAATCTTCTAAAAATAATCTGTAGTAGGATTCCAAAGTTTCAATATGTCATGACTTTCTAGAGAAGTCTTTGGCTTTCCTGCCTTTCCCAACAAACCGCATTTGATAGATGTGTGATCAATGTTTGGTGGAGAACTAGCTCATTTGCATATAAGAATAGAAAATGTTAACATTAATCAACTAGGAGATGTATTTTTGAGGGACTGGATTGATGATTAAAATGTGATGATAAACCATGGGGAGAATGGAATATAGGGAAGTTGAAATATTCAGAGGTAATTGATAACTACTCAGTGGTCAAAGCTGGAATTCAGCATAAATATTCAAAAGTTTTCTCCTAATATTTTTATTTCCCATTTTTCTTCTATAAAATGTCCTACTGTATATTCTGAAACACTGTTATCAACATATGCAGACTTGTTTTCATTATTTTGAGTGCATGCCCTTATATTTACCTTTCTGTCATTGGGGCATGTGCACATACTACATTTTCAGGAAAAAAAGTGTTCTCAAAAGATATGTTAAATGTTAAGTTAAAAACACAAGCACTTAGACTTTAGGAAATGCAAATATTTTGATTGTTTATCTGGTATAAGAAATAGCCAAAATAGCTGTATTTTTACTAAGCTATAAGTAACTTCAAGGTCTTATCAGCAGTAGAACACATTATGAATTTAATTTTATGTAAAAGTGAGCATTATCAGCAGCAGAAATAAATGTTTTAAATGAATAGGAGAAGGAATTTACAACTGTCCAGAATTGTCCTAGATGCTTGTCATTCTTCTTTCTTTATCTGTAAATTATTTTTATAACTTTTTCATACATTGATTTATATTCTTCTTTTTCTTAGAAAGTTGTAGTCAATGTTGATAGACACTGTTAAATTCATCAAGTCTACACTATCTCTCACCTGATCTTTACATCTTCAAGATGTTGCGAGTGTCTCAAATCCTGTGATTTGGATTTTCTTAAAAAAAAAGTTGTTTCTCAAAGAAAAGGCAGAGTATAGACTTGGAAATCATTCTGAGAACTACCATTTAAAGAATGATAATGAGCAATTATGAAAGGATATCTGGAAGGTTAGTACTCATACAACACTAACAGTAGAGCTCACAAGGAGTATAGCCTAGATAATGCAGTTGTTTATCTTAGAACAGTATGATATATGTCACAATATGTGTGATTTCCAAGTAAATGAAAACTTCTGTATAAAAACACAGGTTTGAAGAGCAGAGGAAGGCATATGAAGAGATAACATTTTCTGTGATTTCTAGAATTAAAAAAATGTTTTGGCCACTATAGGATGAAGCTGTGCTGCATCATGAGAAACACTTCTATTTTTTTGGTGAAGTCATGGAAGAATTGAATTGTTAGTTCTGGATTGCTGTTGGGATGAATTGCATAACCTTTCTTTTTAAAGTTAAGTTCCTTTATTCCTTGGCCATTTTGAGATACCTTTTTCCTTCTCTTATACTGGATAAAGACGTGTATGAGAGAAGTCTGTCTCACTTAATTTTAGTTTTTAAAAAATCCTGAATTAGCACAGGTAAAGAGAAGACAGTATGTTGACCAAACCGGTATTTAGAAGTTGTTCTTTCACTATAATACATGGTAAATTAAAGACAGCATGTTTTAGGTAGGTTAAATAGTGCATTTTAGTTTATATTTGGTTTGTTTATGTAACATTTTTGATGTTTACTTCACCAATTTGTTGCTTACACTCTTCCTATTTTAGTCAGTTTAAATTCCATGTACTCTGAAGTGAATATTCTGTACTATTTTTTAGACCTTCCCCCCAAGCTAAATTAAGATGGAGATGCAAAGTTGAGAAATAAGGGTGTTAAGTTTCTGTGGGTAAGCTCAAATCTATTTCAGTTGCCTTCTCCAGGTAGGGTCTTTCATTTATGTGTCTTTTGCATGAGAGACTTGTCTTGTAAACAGAAATATTTACTTGTGCTAACAAAGTCAAATTCAATCAGAGATACCGAGTTTGGCAACTTCGTAAGAATTGATATTAGCCTTACTTGTATTACTTTGTTGTATTTGAATACCTGTTACGAAGTTTGATATACAGCCCTATTTATAGTATGACAGAATCACAGAGTAACTGAGGTTGGAAGGGACCTCTGGAGGTCATCTTGTCAACCCTCCTGCTTGGGCAGGGCCACCTAAAGCCACTTGCCCAGGACCATGATACTCAGGTTACAGAATAAGGAAGGAACCGGAGCTCTTTGACAGTAGCTGGAAATAGTTTGGGAGGATAATTCATGCAGGTTGTAGCCAGTTTTCTATCAGTGCCTAAAGGTAAAGGCTGCGGGCTGAGTAAGTTCTGGCAATCAATAATTAGTCTCCATGTTGTGAAGGTTCACTATCTTCGATTTAAAACTCACTCAGTGCTCAGTTGAAATATTGGTTGTGTTTGGTGTTGTGTCGTCCCCCCCCGTCCCCCCCTCCCAAGAAGTTGACATTGCAGCAGAGCATTCTTAGAGGTATTTGTACTTACCTTAACACCACTCAAGCTATTAAACTGTGCCATGACTATTTTGTAGGGTAGAACCCTAGCTCTTTTGATGTTGGTTATTACTGTAGTGGGGGTGAAGATTTTACCCAATTTGATGCTTGTAGAAGTTGAAAAATCAAACCTAATTGCTTTATGTACCCAATAGAATGAAAGTGGAAGATGATCTCATTCTTAAATCTTTTGGTTTTATAGTTGGTCCTTTTTCTTTACCATTATGTTGAGGACCTAGACATTGGAAGTTGCACTCTTTTTCCTTTCAAAGCTGAAGGACTTTCACAAATTTAAGAAGCTTTTATATGCAATGTAACTTTTTATTCTGCCAAATCATTTGTTTGCAGTTGGTAAACAAGAAGTTGCACAGTGTATTGCGAATTAGGTTTGCAGCCTCTAATTAACATTTCTGTTATCTACCTGTTGGCATTCCCATGACAGATACTGAAAAGGGAAGTGCAGAAAGAATACGCAAGCTCTGGAACTCATTTTACATATTGAGAAATTCATGTCGCTGTAGTATGTGTGTTGGTGCACTGTGAGAGAGATTGGATTAGCATAATTTTCTTGTTTGGTAGACAGAATTGAAGTGTGGTGCATTTTCTTGTGATAGTAAAACTTAATTTAAAACCAAATTTGAATCTTAAGATAATTATACATGACTATTTTAAAGCTGGTAGAGAAATTGAGGTAGCTTAACTACTAAATTTAATATCAATATTTAAAGTTCTTTTTCATTTTGCTTGGCATAGCTACCTGATTTGTACTATTGATCAAGGACAGCACTGTAGTCCAGATTTTAAATTTGTATTGCAGTTGAGTATCTTAACAGGATATAACATTGTGTGTGTGTTTTATTGAGCAGTGAGTTATGTATGCAAATTTTAACTTTTTTCCTGTAATACTTTTGCTTTTAATAGATAGGTACTGTGTTATGTAGAAACTACTATGTAATATAGCAAAATATGTATCTATTTTTACAGATTTTTACATATTTATTTAAAAATCTATTCCAGCTTAGGTAAATTCTTTTTAGGTCACAACAAAATTTGGCCAGTTTTGAGTAAATGGAATACTGATGGATAGCCTTAGGAAACTGCTGTTAAGTAACAAATTTATTGAATCTATAATTGCTTTGATGACAGTAGCTGAGCAGGTACAGAATGATAAGTATTCTGACTTTGCTCTTTAGAATTATTAATTTTATTTTTATTTTATTTTATATTCTTATTGCAGAGCCCTTTTCAAAGCCAAAGTTTTTTGGCAAGATCTTTGATTGGTATAATGCTCATAGTTTCAGCTATGGTTCTAGTTGTAAGAGGACTTGTCTAGCAGGACTTCTAGTGGTGTCATCTGCAGATTCCCCTGACAGTTTTCTGTGGGTGTTTTGAAGTCTTGGTTTAGTTAACGTATCTAGATACTAACAGTGAGATGCCAGTGCTTTGTGTTTTTCTTAAGCCTGTATTTGCTGCCATCAAAGGATTTACACTACTGATCGCATTGTGAGGGGAGAGTTTTTGAGCCTTTTGGAGGCTCTCAACCTTAGTTTCAGTTAGGTATTGCTAGTATATATGTGAGATTAACACTTCAAATGTAATTTCCTTAGATAAAAATGGAATAAAACAGGTGTATACAGTCTTCAGTGAATTTTTTAATTTGAATTCAATTCAGTTTTTCCTAAAATTTCTTCTCTATTTATGTAATAATGCCCAAAGGTGAGGTCCTAATACTTTTATCATTATGCAAAGCACTTTTTACCCTTAATTTATAAATAATGTGTATTTAGGGCATAAAACCTTAAAAAGGAAACATCACACCTACTGACAAATCTGTCTTACTCTATTTTAAAGCACCATTACAGTCATCACCAAAATCTTTTTCATAAATAGTACTAGAGTGCTAAGGACCCAATGATCCAGTGGACACTGGTATTTTATATTTTTCAGGAGCACAGTGGAGCTGAGCTGATCCTGCCAACTTCCTCTACGTTTTCTGGGACCATGAAAGAACTGGCAACCCTACCTTTTAACACTGACTTATTTTTAGCTCATTTCTGTAAACCATTCATCAAATCCCAAGATCAGAGAATCACTTGTAATAATTTGTAAGACACTTTTAAGAAGGAGCTAAAATGACTAGCATTTCAGGCACTCAGAATTTTCTTTTGCTGTTGTACTTGCATCAGTTTCACAAATATTTTTAATATTTGAATACTAGCAGGAGAGTATAAAGACTCAAGATTGAAAAATCAGTTATCTAACATATCTCCCTTTCAAAAGAACTGTTCACTTAAGAAAATTAATGTATTTTTTCTGTACAAATAATGGCCTGAAATTGTAAATAAATATTGAATTTATTTTATATTTTATGTATTTGGTGTTAATTTTATTTAAATACTTACCACAGATAAGTGCCATTTTAAATATCTTAACATTTGCTGTGATTTAGCTCACCTTGTTTTGTAAGGTGCATGCAATTAATTTTTTCACACTTTATCTGATATTTTTGTTTTCATTGAGATTAACTCTGATTTTGCATAACTGCACTTATAACCCATTCTTGTTTGACTAATGAGAACCTTTCATGTGCTTTCAGTAGGAGCTAGATTCTTATGCTTATGGCACTGCATTATTATTCTCTTGCACTGAGGATGGACTGCAACATCAATAAAGTCATACCTGCTTTAATGTTGATAGTGTGGGATTTTACCAGGCAATGCTGGTCATTTTGTTGCAATTAAGATAAAAAAGATTTTTTTAAAAACAAAAAACCTACATAAACTAATTAGCATTCGGTTTTTGAGATAATATGACCTGCTTGTGTGAATAAATAGGAGAAAGAACAATAGCCTCTCCTCCCACACCCTTTTATTCACAATCGTGACCTATGAAAGCAGACAGATATTAATTTGAGAGCCTGATTTTATGGAAGCGATATAGTATAGAGGATCTTCATGACATTTTATTGATGACTTCAAGAAATAAGTTGCAAGTCAGAAGAAATCTATTGCAGATGAAAATGCACTTGAATGGTATCTTGGACCTATTTGTTGGTCTTAATTTCTAAGTTTGATTTTGGACCATGTGTAGAGTCCTTAGACACATCTGTTTAGGTCCCATATTAATTAAATGTTTTATGTATAAGCAGCATGGAAAAATGCTTATACGGTCAGTGAGAAACGATCGTGCATTTGCTGATATTTTTGGTTTGGTTTCACAGAGGACATTAATGCATACTTGTGTGTAATTTTAAGTGATAGCATGCTTTGTTCAGAATTTTGCACTTTCAGTAATTATTGATAATATATCTTTTCCTTTACACTTATGCAACTTGCAGATTTTTTCCCAGTAAGCAGCCCTGCATACAGTCTACCTCTTAGGTGCAGATGCATGTGCTCTCTGTCTTGCATTCTTTTTCATTCACACATGGATGCATTTGCAGGATGGAATGCAATTTTGATTTAGAGTTAGATTTATTTTATTGAGCAGATATGTCCATATCGTTCATTTGATACAGAAATCTTTACTGTTGTAATGGCTCATTTTATGAACTTACTTCAATTTTTTCTCAAATAGTTAAATAAGTTTTCAAAATTAAAAACAATAACATCAATTCATGTATTTAGCAATGATAAATTCCAATGTAGAAGTAAAATCTTAGTTTTACTTATTCCTCTATTTTCCTGTTTTCAAATGGTGCATGCACATAAAAAGATCACAAAACTTTAATTTTTAGATTGTATTTTCTTATACATTTTCTTTATGTTCTTATTTAAAATACACACATTTACATATTTATTACATATTACATACATATTACATACTTATTTGCAAAAGCACCAATTAGTGTTTTCTTCGTGTGTAATTTTGATCCCTATTAGCTGACTTGTAATACCTTATAGATATACTTCTAAAAGTAGTCTTCAGTGATTATAAAAAACAGTATGTTATTGGTTAATGCTTTCAAGATAATAGATAATTTTACTTGGCTATGAGGACATGGTTCTTGCATCAGAGATTCCATTCTGGAAAACTAGCTTACAAAAACAAGATGATGACAGATAAATCATACAATGAAACCTAATATTTTAGTTAAAAGCATGTATCAAAATTATAGTCTGAACAGTACTGGTTCTGCAGAATAAGCTCTATCCAATCCAGTCCAGCAAAGCCCTCTTAGTGTATGCGTAGTCTCAGATCACTTCAAAAATTAGGTTAAAAGTTTTAATCCTCTGGGGTAGATGCTGTATGCTTATTAAGTGAATGGACTATAGGTGCACAGCCATTTGAAGTCTGGTATTAAGAGAGTCCCAATGGAGACTTTCAGAAGCTGTTACACTGCTTAAAATAGGAAAACCATTTGTTTCCTTTACAGGCAGAGAATTCTGGCAATATTAATATTGTATTCTTAATCTATTGTTGATTACATGCAATAACTGCTACTGTTTTATTAGATGACTGATGGAAAATGTTGCAAATCAGCAAAAAGGGAGTGATGAAGTCTTCCTATAGCCAAGGTCACATAGTAGAACTGCTATAGAAGAGGGAGAACAGCCATAGATGACCTGTGCAATATAATTTGTGAATATCTCTGAAGGAAGAGGAAGATATAGACCTGGTGATTATGTAGAGTTGCCCTCTTTCTGTTCCCTCCCCACACACAGTCACTCATCTGTCTGTCTTGAATCAATCTATATTTTCTGTGTAGATTCTTTAATGTTGCTTAAGAACTTTTCAAATTCTAGCAGCAACCATGAGATTGAAGTATTTAAAGTCCCTGCTTCACCTGTAGAGTTGCTAAGCAAGACTTGAAGTTTTGAAATTGAACTAAAGTTCACAAGAGCTCAAAAAAAGGGCAATAACTGGTCATTGCCATTTCAGAAACTCATATGTAGAAATTTTAAATAAACTCTGTGTTGGTGTGGCACTTGGGGACATGGTTTAGTCTAGTCTACCCTTGATTGGCTTAGAGTGGACTTGGTAGTGTAGGTTAATGGTTGGACTGGATGATCTTAAAGGTCTTTTCCAACCTAAACAATTCTATGATTCTATGATATTAACACTGCCTGGGCATCATAAAAGAAAACTTGCCAGAGGGTTTCTGTTTTGGGACATGAGCCAGTACCTTGATTCATTACTTTTATGATATTGTATGTCTCAGTTTTTACTAGGAGTCACCACTTTCACTTTAAAATCATCAGTGTATGATCGCTATGGTGTGTGTTTTCTATTGGTTCTATAGTATAATGTGAAGAAGCCCTTTGCCTATACTTGTTGATAGTTTGACAATTACATATATCTCTTTTCTTTTTATGGTGGTTGTTAAAAATCATGGTTATTTGAATACCAGGAAGAAAGAAGATCAATGCATCAATGGTAAAAAATTCTACAGAGATAAATAAATTCAGAAAATTCAAAAGTTTAACTTCTGAGCCCAGTGCAGCAGAATTTTTACATTTCAGTAAGTGTAACAGAGAAAAACTTCTAGCACCAAGATATTCTGTATATGATTTCTGAGTAATGGATCTAATTTTCATTAATTATACTTGAGATTTTAATTAAATTTTATTGTGAGAAATTTTCCATATGTTTCACTTGAAATACCAAATAGATTCATACTAATTTGGTATTCTGGAGTGGTGACAGAGGTCTGAAAGTGTCCTGCCTTCTCTGGCTGACTCATCCTATTTTGATCAATTAAATCTTTGGTATGTTGAAGTTATACTTCACTTTGCCTTGGCCAGTGATAATTACTGAGAATTTATTTAGACTTGATAGCAGTATGTTAATGGATCTCTGTTTGGAAGCTCTGTTATTAACTAGTGCAGTAAAGATGTTAAAATGTATTTTAATACTAAAGGTCTAATTAGTAAACACATTCTTTCTCATTTTGTGCAAAGTTACCTGATAACTTGAAGGTTAGCATTTTTATCTAGGTAGATCATTCTGTCTTATCTTTCCACCTTTGGCCTTTTAGGGAAAAAGCACCTTTTAGGTGCTTGAATCATCACATATTTTGAGCTAAATTACCTCAATGTCTGCTCTGGTATTTACAGAAATGAAGATGTGGATTGGAACAACCTGGCCTTAATCACAGTAATATGACATGGAAGTAGTAGTCAGATAAATGAAACAGGAATAGATAGGATTTCTGAGACTTAGTTTTAAAATTTTATGTAGGTTTATCTAGGATAAACCATCAGACTTGCACTTGATTCATTCCTTCTGAATTCACATGTACTAACTAGAATACTTTTACTCTCTTCTCAGTAGTTGTTACTGTTCTCTTGGATCTTGCTGCAGTCATCTAATCCTGTATGAAAACAAGACTGGAATTACCACTTGAGGGTGTTCATTAAAAAGCCTAAATAACTTCTGCTTCAAAAGTTATTAGAGAAGTAATATAGGATAATTATTATAAAATGAACTATCTTAGGTTTTGAAACACTAAAATTTTGTGACTTTTACTCTTTGCTTTTTGTTTGTTGCTATCTTACGTGGTGACAAACTTTACAGCTCTTCCCTGTTGAGTTATTGTGTACCTTTTGCTTAACTCCAGGAAAAAAAAGCCAAAACAAAACTAAGCTGTCTTGCACTTCTTTCCATCCAAATATGACTATATGAAGATGGTCATTGCGTGTCAAGTCTGTTTTATTTTAGTCTGTGACGTGTAGTTAGCAAGAGTGAATTATGTGCGAGTTTTTTTAATGAGGCTCCATTTTGTCTGCCACACTTGGTCAGCTGCTTGACACTTGTGGGAAAAAATATTACTAAAGAGATAAGTAGCTTAAAACCATTTCAAAGGGATTGGATGCTAGGCCAGTGACCTTGAATTTGACTCTATACAATGTAGTCAGTGTAGAGAGTTGTGTTGTCAGGGTAACATGTTTATAGCTACTTGCATTCAGAAAAAGATAGACTTCTGCATTTCATAATAAATAATACATTGGTTACCTAGATTTAGTAAATTTTAGTAATAAGTATGATGGTTTTAAGTGTGTGAAATGGTGTGTATTAGTGCGTGGTGTGATCTTAGAGGTTGAAAGCAGGAGTCTTGAGAATTTGCTCTTAATGCTTCCGGAGTGTAAATGTTCTTGTCCTTCTAACTAGGGTGTCCATGGATGTGTCACTTGCACCACAAGTTTACATTTAATTTGTTAAAACTGGTGACTGCTTTTTTATAACAGAGAATGCATTTTCTCCAATTAAGCTTCATTATCTTGAGATAATGAAATGATTCTGTTTTGTTGTTTTGGAAGAACTACTGTGTTTTTATTTCACAGTGTGAAACATTAGATGTGTGGGAACACTGGATGGCCAGGTAATACAACATTTAGCCAAATTTTCACAGTGCAATTAGCTTCTGAGTGTCTTTAGAACAATCTGAATAATTCTTATTTCCAACCTCATTCCATATGGATATTGTTTTCCTATTGGACTATCAGTAGGCTTGATAAAAGCTCATTTGCAGTATATGTTACGCATTATATACACCTCATCAAGGAAAGGTTTCAGGCATGATTTCAAGCTGCATAAAACAGAACTTATATTAAACAAAATACCAGTTTTGATGATAAATCTCTCTAGCACTTGAATAACGGTGTCTTGAAACACCTCTGACTCTTATGCATCAGAAGTATGTCAACTAATACAATATCTGTGCCTTCAAAATCTTGTACAGTTAAGATTTAATACTATTCTTGCCTGATAAATTAGTTCAATGTTGAACAAATCTGTTCTACAGGTGTATTTTTCTGAGATTTTTTAGATTTTTGCTTTCAGAATTAAAGTTATTGCTGCTTACAAATGAAAAGACATTCAAAATGCTATGTTTTTATTTCCTACATTAACTAATATTGACAAGGTTGTCCTTCAGAGGGTTGTAATACAGTATTTAATTATAAACTCTAGTTTCCTTTAATAGCCTCTGTAACAAGATCATAATTATCTTGCATATAATTATTGGCTGATACACTTAGCAGCCCATCTATGATTCATTCTTTGCAATTACTCACGCTTTGTAGCCTTGAGACATAAAGAACTCCATGCTTTTCTTGACAATTAAATATTGTTAATTGTTAAAGGTATTCTAATTTTTCCCATTCTACTTTCACAATGCCCTTGAATCTAGTTAGAAGTGACATCTTCTAGGCTGCGTGAACGTTCAGTCTCAGATAACCAAATGGTTATTTGGTACTTGAGCTTTTCCTTGACAGTCCAAATTAATAACAAACAGTTGGATGTTGTACATAGGTACCAAATTGTGGTAATTAGGAAGTTACCTAAATGCCAGATAATACCAATTAAGAAGATATGACTACTTTTTCAGTTTAGAGAACGTATTTTAGATAGCATTTAATAATATATACTAATAAAGTCTTCAGAGCATTAGCAATATGAGATATTTCAGCTTGAACTGCAACAAGATCAGCTCTTACCTACTAATGATAGAGTAATGATAATGCAAATTCACAATGTAATAGAATATTGAACTTGTTTTTAGTGGGCAGAGGTTGACAGTTTCTTCTTAGTTTTTGTGACTAATAGAAAATAATAGAAGAGCAAGAAGTCTCCAAGCCTTCTGTTTTATTGTGATGTATATGCAGTAAAGTCGTAAATAAAAATATGCAAAGCTACAGGTATCCTATGTTAAGTAATATACAACCATTAAAAGCTGAAACCACCACAGTTTAAATTTCGGTAAAACAGCAGCATGCTTTTTATTTTAGATTAGCAGTGTTTATATGCTTTTAGTTCTAATATCTTCTTGTTGATTGCAGTAAATTACCATATTTGACTTTTCCTTATGCAGTGGGATCATTTTAAAGTGTTTTGGAATTTTTTTGTATGAACTTCTTTATTTTAATATGTTGGGAAAATATCCAGTGGTCACTTTGAATGGGGTAGGGTACATTGAGAAATATGCTATCTTACTATTTGAGGAAAAACAGTGTGGTTTTATAGTAATTTTGTTTATTACCTTCTTCTGTCATAACAAATCAGTATGAATTACCAATATATCAAAACAAGAATATTGCAATAACAAATCAAAATGGATTTTTTAATAAAATCTTTTTAGATGCATTAAAATGATGGCTTCTTACCTGCTTAGAAATGTAGAAGCATAAGTAATAAACATATTTTGCATGCTTTCTAGTGGTAGCATGCTTTCTTACTAATGAAATTTCTGAAGTGTAATAAAATATACTTTAGCTCATCACATTTCTACCATCTTCCAGGCATATTATCATTATCTCCTGTGTTGAAATTTTTTATTTGTACTAGTGTTAATCTTGAGATAGTTGAAGTTGTCTAACGACTAATCTACTTTATCAAAAGTCCATAAATTCAGCTTTTGTTAAAATAAATTTTTGAAAATTCATTAAACTTCTCTACCGTTAAGGAAAGCTGAATGTCAGTCACCAGCAACTGAAACTATGTAACTATATATCAGTGGGACATGTCTTTGAAACTTTAAACAAGAAAGTCAAATACTCTTCCCCTAATCTCCTCACCTTAACAGCACTGTCCAATCAAAACCTAACTAAATAAAAGGCTCTTCCTAGCGTCCCCCAAACAGGGTAGCTTCCTAGGCTTATTGTCGTGTGAGTTGTAGACAGTTTCTGATCTGTTTGGTAGTATATAAGTAGCCACTAGCTGTCACTAGAAAAAAAACTCCAAACAAACTCTTGCTGGATCCTCATGTTAAAAACAGCAGTGTTTTTATACGGTTGTAATGTGTGCGTGCTTCTTAAAGCTTGTTCATTTCCTAAACCCCTGCAGTCTGTGTAGCAATATGCTAATTTAGTGGAGTTCTGGTTCTGATTTGTGGCCTTTTTACAGATCTTTTTTCATTTTAATCTTAGTTGTAAATTTCATAGGGATGCATTACTTTGGATATACTTTGCCAAGCAGTCACTATTTTACTGAGGCATTTAGCCTCTTTTTTTTTTAAAAAAAAGTTGTTGGAGCAGCAGAGGAGGACTATATTACCAAGTCCTGACTTACACAAGGATTTCCTTATGAGGCTTTAAAGTTCTTGCTGTTGCCACCCTGAAAATCTATATCTCAACTTGGATTTGGGGCTGGGCAGCATCTCTCTTTACTTTATAGTTGCATCTGCCTCAGTTACATTTTGGTTTATTCTCTGTATTGTGCATGCTTGCATGCACTTTCTCTTGCTGAACTATGTTATGGAGTACAATCTTGTTCTGTCCCAAAGCACGAGATGAAAACTTTGTGATCTAACAATGAATAGAGGTAATAAAAAATATTGCAAGGTTCAGTCTTGTATAAGCATATGATGTGTACTTTATGGATGCACATTAGTTCTTGATTTTGTTATTGGAATAGCTTTTAAACTGAAATACAAGCCCTTCTTACTGTGAAAACCAGCTGTTGTATGATTGGCATGTTGTAATAGAACAAAAAAGCAACTTTTGTTTTAGTTTTGGTCTTCAACTGAATGTCTCATTTGCCAGTATTTAGAATGTATTATTGTGGAGGAGAATAAGAGTGTTAGTGTTTGCTTTCCTCCAGATCTTCAATATACCATGTAGTCATAAAAGGCTTCAAACTATATAATCACTAGTATTTTTAACTCAATCCGGAAGACTATAATGCAATGTAATAGTAAAGGGAAAATTGTTATTAATGTATCTTTAAAAGCATATTTTTGCAACACTATTACAAATCTAGTTCTACAACATGCAGTGCCTTAATGAGGATGTCTTGTCACATTAGAGTGGTAAAATAAAACTGCCTTTTAAATAAATTATTGTCAAGTTGTAGGGTCTGTTTTCTAAGGCAGATTACAAATGAGCGCGCTGGTTGTGTGTCTTGGATTCTGGAAGAATAGGATAGTTGTTTTTCATGTAACTTTACTTTTTCTTTTCAAAACACTGAGCAGGTGTTTGAAGACTCGCTTCTACTGTGCAAGTTTCTGCTTTTAACTAAAGATAAATTATCTAATTTAGTTTTAGTTAATTGTACGATTTAGACAATTTAATTTTGTAATTAAACAAACTTAATTGTCTAACTTAGCCAATTTAGCTTAAAAGGTTTACTGAAATGCCCTTCCAAAAATATATGAAATTACATGCATAAGTGTGTGGTTTTTATATACATATATATATATATATAAAAAAAGTAGGAGTTCCTTTGCAAACTAAATGCTTTTGAATATTTTTCCCACTTGCATCTACAGAATTTTGGCTAACTTTATTCACAAAGTGAAACATTTTCTATTCAGTTACTTTTTAGCTATGACGAACTTAAGTGTTGCAACAACTCTACAATAATTTTTCTCCTTTTTTCTGTTTTCACATGTGTAAGAGCAGACAGACTAAAAAGTTCATAATGTATGTGGATCTTGTCTTCTATGAATTATTTTCTTCTGTTTCAGTTTTAGTAGTTGAGAAACAGGAAATACTGGACTACTGTTTTTCTTTATTACTGAAGCAGGAAGGAAACATGGGAAGAAAATCAGCATGATTAAAAAAATGTTTGAAATACACTTGTGTCTTATACTGAAATGTACTTCCTTTAAAAAAAATGAAGGGAATGCACTTGAACTGCCACTACTGCATGATGGTGAATATTTGCATTCTATTCTTTACTAAATTTCAGTTCAGCAATCTAAGTCTCATGGAGGAATGCTTTGGATGTGAAGTCATTAATGAAATACTGATGTTAAGGAACTCAGCTGAAATGTGGCTTCAGGAATACCAATGTATCGGCTGTCAGTTCTGTTTTGATAGGTTAATTAACCTAAGTTTGTGAGTTTGAGTATGCTCATTGAGCATAGTTCTAAAAAATAGCAGTTACATGCAACATCCTGCTACTTTTTCCTTTTGAGCTCTTGATCTGATTCTTCCTTCTACTCTTCGTGACCAATGTATGTTCTTAAAGAATGAACAATATATGTTCATGTCCCCTGTCTTATCTTACTTTTTTCCAGGTGTACCAGATTCTTAGTGTGAATTTTAGAATTTTTAAAAAAAAAAAAATCATTAAATTGAAATCCTCAGTGTAGATATTGACCCTTTATAGAGGTAGAACTTAGAATCATAGAATCATAGAATCATCTAGGTTGGAAAAGACCTTTAAGATCATCCAGTCCAACCATTAACCTACACTACCAAGCCCACTCTAGACTAATCAAGGGTAGACCAGACTAAACCATATCCCGAAGTGCCACATCTACCCGTTTTTTAAACGCCTCCAGGGATGGTGACTCCACCACCTCTCTGGGCAGCCTGTTCCAATGCCTGACCACCCTTTCCGTAAAGAAATTTTTCCTAATTTCCAGTCTAAACCTCCCCTGGCGCAGCTTAAGCCCATTTCCTCTTGTCCTATCGCTAGCTACTTGGGAGAAGAGACCAACACCCACCTCACTACAACCTCCTTTCAGGTAGTTGTAGAGAGCGATAAGGTCTCCCCTCAGCCTCCTCTTCTCCAGGCTAAACAACCCCAGTTCCCTCAGCCGCTCCTCATAAGACTTGTTCTCCAGACCCTTCACCAGCTTCGTTGCCCTTCTCTGAACACGCTCCAGCACCTCAATGTCTTTCTTGTAGTGAGGGGCCCAAAACTGGACACAGTATTCCAGGTGCGGCCTCACCAGCGCCGAGTACAGGGGGACAATCACCTCCCTGCTCCTGCTGGCCACAGCATTCCTGATACAAGCCAGGATGCTGTTGGCCTTCTTGGCCACCTGGGCACACTGCTGGCTCATGTTCAGCCGGCTATCTACTAACACCCCCAGGTCCTTTTCGGCCAGGCAGCTTTCCAGCCACTCCTCCCCAAGCCTGTAGCGTTGCATGGGGTTGTTGTGACCGAAGTGCAGGACCCGGCACTTGGCCTTGTTGAACCTCATACAGTTGGCCACGGCCCATCGATCCAGTCTGTCCAGGTCCCTCTGCAGGGCCATCCTACCCTCGAGCAGATCGACACTCCCACCCAATTTGGTGTCGTCTGCAAACTTACTGAGGGTGCACTCGATCCCCTCGTCCAGATCATTGATAAAGATATTGAACAGGACTGGCCCTAAAACACCGCTCGTGACCGGCCGCCAACTGGACTTAACACCATTTATCACTACTCTCTGGGCTCGGCCACCCAACCAGTTCTTTACCCAGCGAAGAGTATGCCTGTCTAAGCCGTGAGCTGCCAGCTTCCCGAGGAGGATATTATGCGAGACGGTGTCAAAAGCTTTGCTAAAGTCGAGGTAGATGACATCCACAGCCTTTCCATCATCTACCAGGCGGGTCACCAGGTCATAGAAGGAGATCAGGTTGGTCAAGCAGGACCTGCCTTTTGTGAACCCATGCTGGCTGGGCCTGATCCCCTGGTTGACCTGTACTTGCCTGTGGAGTTCGCTCAAGATGAACCTCTCCATAATCTTCCCCGGCACCGAGGTCAGGCTGACAGGCCTGTAGTTCCCCGGGTCCTCCTTCCGGCCCTTCTTGTAGATGGGCGTCACATTGGCAAGCCTCCAGTCATCAGGGACCTCCCCTGTTAACCAGGACTGTTGATAGATGATGGAAAGTGGCTTGGCAAGCTCCTCTGCCAGCTCCCTCAGTACTCTTGGGTGGATCCCATCCGGCCCCATAGACTTGTGAGCGTCCAGGTGGCATAGCAGGTCATTAACTGCTTCCTCCTGGACTATGAGGGCTCCATTCTGGTCCCTATCCCTATCCTCTTGCTCAAGGGCCTGAGTACCCTGGGGATGACCGGTCTGGCTGTTGAACACAGAGGCAAAGAAGGCGTTAAGTACTTCAGCCTTTTCCTTGTCCTCGGTGACAATGTTCCCCCCCACATCCAGCAAAGAATGGAGATCCTCCTTGGCTCTCCTTTTATTGCTGATGTACTTACAAAAGCATTTTTTATTGTCTTTTACAGCACTGGCCAGATTGAGTTCTAGCTGGGCTTTTGCCTTTCTAATTTCCTCCCTGCAGGACCTAACAAGATCCCTGTACTCCTCCTGAGCTGCCCGCCCCTTCTGCCAAAGGCGGTAGACTCTCCTTTTTTCCCTGAGTCCCCGCAAAAGCTCCCTATTCAGCCAGGCCGGTCGATTTCCCCTCCGGTTGGTCTTACGACACACGGGGACAGCCCGCTCCTGCGCCCTTAAGACTTCCTTCTTGAAGAGGGCCCAGCCTTCCTGGACCCCTTTGCCCTTCAGGACCGCCTCCCAAGGGACTTTCCCAACCAGGGTCCTGAAGAGGGCAAAGTCTGCCCTCCGGAAGTCCATGGTAATAGTTTTGGTGCCCCTCCGCTTAGCATCACCCAACTTCTTTGAGTGTGCTACTGTGAAGGTCACCTCAAGTTGAGGAAGAATTTCTGTTGCTTGTTTTGTTAAAAATCTTTTTGTAATATTAAAAACCCAGTGCCTCCCATTGCACCTAAATACCATATACTGGAGTAGAAACAACTCTAAAGTCTGTCTTAAAATGAAAATTTTAGGAATGAAATAATAAAAAGGACTGTAGACTGTATATGTTTGCTACTCTTCAAATTTTTCTCTTCTTTTTAGATAAGTACTGCCAAAGAGATGAGCAGTCATCTGTTTTCAAATACCTGATGCCAATTACAAAAATAACGATATGTTCACTTCTGCAAAACCATGCTTAGTAAAAAATGGGAAAAACAAATCAAATGCCCTCTTAAATATTTTTTAGATCTCATGTGTGCTGTGATATATTACAAAATATTATTTCATACTGTGAAAGTGTATGATAAAATACAGGATACATTACCAATAAATCAAATCTACTCGTTTGTATAGCAATAGGAAATATAGCAGTATATTGAAATTGTCAGAGAATATAATCATTCTGATTATATGTGTGTATGTATCTATTTTTTCTATGTATTCTTTTTAAGACATGAGGAATAGATTCTTTTAAAATTTTTATGGAAATTTTCTTCCAGTAAAAATAAGACCATCAGTCTCTTGTAAAATGATAGAATGTATATATAACCTTACAGCCCTTAGAACGAAATTCTGTTTGTGACTATGTGTCGAAGAGAGAGAAACTTGAGGGAAAAAGTTGAAAATAGTGGTATTACTGCAATAGAATATATAAATTGGTTCTTTTTTTTTTTTATGGCATTCTAGCTTGTTCGTTGGAGCAACAGATGTAATTTCTCTATAGAAATATTTTTTCCTGTTATCTGTTAGATCATACTAATTGTATTGGGAATAAATACATGAGCACCCAAGTGTTTTAATACCTCTCTAACAAATGGAGTAGCTGTAGTACGGTGGTGTTTGTGTAAGTGCATATTTGGTTCACTGAAAGATTTGCATTCCTTAGTATTTTCACCTCACATTTATATTCATTTTAATATTGAAGTAAAAATGTGAGAAAAATATTGCAACCCCAGACATTTACTGTTATAATTCCTGAATCTTTTGTCATCAAATTTCTCCAAAACAAGTATATTAAATGGGATCTGAAACAAGTTTAATATTTTGATCTTTTTTAAAAGTAAATTATTTATTATCATTATTATTATTATTATGAGTAACCATTTTTTACATAGTACATCAATTTCATGCATTTAGTAAAATACTTGGCGCTGCATAGTTAGTGTTCCATTACAAATTATAATCACACTTCTAAATAAACACTTAGATGATTCTATGAGGGAGTTGCACTTTATATGTGAAGTTTAAATTATGACACACAGTTAGGAAGACAGTCCTGCAATGTCAAAATATAAAACCGGGCAAGGTAACTACACAGCCAACTCCTTCAACTCCATCAGGTCTTTTTAAATGAAAGATAAATCTGCATTAAAATTATTAGGAATATTTTTAAAATTGTGTGGACAGAAAGTCTAGATATGAGCATTTCTGCATTAAGCTTGAGTATTATATATATTCAATGGGTTTACAGACCACCTAATGTAAAGGGTGAAGCAAACTATGGATCTCATGATCATAGTGATTATTATTAATTTTTTACAGAATATAGAGAGGGTACTTCTAATACTGAGATGTTACTACTTTTTATACCAAGAGAAAAGGGTTTTTTTCCCACAAAAAATAAGGAAAATAAACTTTTTCAGCTGATTTACTAACTTGCAGAATGAATAAATACATATATAATACATACACTCACACCTAACCTAAGTTATTGTGTATGTGTCATCATACCTAAAAAGCAAATGTGCATGTTATTTGCAACTTTTGAGAAGGTTTTTGTCTTCAGTGTCAAAATCAGAACTGTCCAAAAGCTGCCGTTGGAAGTGAAGAAATCCCCGGCCCATAGATCTTGATCTGTTCCTTCAAATACAACAATCTACATGGTTTCACTTTACTAACATGCTTTGCTAAAAAATAAAGCCACATAATTTTATCCGTTTTCTTGATATATGAATTATGAGTTTTCTGAATATTTTCCTTGTGTCATGACTAGATCAATTTCTATTGCAGTTACAGCAGTAGCATTTTTGTATGGATTTAATGCTTGGACAGTTGCCATCTCTTGCAAATTTTGAAATTTGAAGGAGCATCTGATTGCATATTTGAAAAGATTTACAGAATCAGAAAATAAACACATATATATGTACAAAAGTTTGTGACTCACTTTTTCAAGATCTTTTCTTCTGCTTTTTAACTCTTGTATTGTTTTCATGGAGACTATTTGGATTTGTTAGACTCTAAAATACAGCCCATGCTTTTATTCATAAGTCTAGTTGAAACGTAACTAGTACAGAGAAGAAAATTCTTGATGTTAATGTTCTATAGCTATTAAATTGTTCCCCTTAAAGATTTGATTGCTCATGTAGTAACCATTAGAATACAATGCTTTGCTTCATTATCAAAAGAACTTAACTTCAAAACAAGAAATCTCAGTAATTTACTTTCCTGCAAAATTGTGTTAGAATTATTTTTAATAACCAGGGGTTTTTTTTTGTGCCTACATATTACAAAACTAAACTACAATCAAAAGTCCTACTACTGAATCAAAAGTTCCAAAGCACATAAAGGCCTGTAAGTATTCTTTAGGATAAATATAGTGTTTAATTGTTACATAAGATTAAAGATCACAAATACAAATCTAAAAGTTGGTGTAATTTCTATTTCCCAGATTTGTCCAGGATATTTTGTAGGGCTTCTGTTTGTAAGAGATCATCTTCCATTGTGGAATCTAATTTTACCTTTAAGTCTTCTTATGGCAGCTCTGTTTAAACTTTTGTTTTAATTTCTCTTCATTTCTTTTAATACATTAATCATCTACGTATCTTTTTGTAGTGGATGAACAGTTAGTAAGCTGAACAAATCAAAGGCCTTTGGTGGTGTTCATCTAGTTCAAGAGTGCATTGGAAGTTAAAAAGTCTCCTTTTCTCTTTAGCAAGAATACTGTAGGTATACTTGTTAAAAACAAAGGTGGCATGTTTTTTTCCAGAGAACTGAATACAGCATTAGAGTTTTTCTGGTGTTAACTAGTTTTCAAAGTGAGCTGCAAGGCATATTAGTCTGTACATTCCTAAAAACCTTAGTTTTTTTAGACTTGAGAGAACTAGTTCAAATCAGATATGCTTGTTAGAGAAGAGACAGTGTATGAGGTCTTATTACATAGGCAAAAAAAGCAGATACTTCAGTTTCAGAAATCTGCAGAGCAGTGACATGGCATTCCATTCAATTTTTTACCAGATATCACAGACTGGAAATGTGAGCTTTGGCTGATACTGCTGGGAAGGAGAGTGCGGCAGGCAGCTGTAATTCCCATCCTGTAAAGGTACTGATACTTAAAGTCTCTGTAGTCCAAATTGGTACACAAAAATACTAAAATGTTGAATTTGGACCTTAGATCTATTTTCAAAGTTCATTTTCTGCCAACCATTCCTAGGTGTTCTGTGGATACATTTACAATTTTTTTGCTTTTTAGATATGAGCAAGGAGAAGATACTTTTGAGTTGCTTACAGGTAGCTTCCTGAAATACTGTCTTATAATAAGCAGACAACGCTGTGTGGAATGTAATTCTAGTGTTTTCATAGGGTTTGACTTGAGCAACAGATTTCTGGAGTCAACGATATCCAATTGATTTAAATTAGGCAAAAATTTTATTCCATGTACTTGTAAGTTTGGTTGCTCCAAAATCAAGTTAACTTTCTGCATTGATTTTTCTGCCTCAGAAAATGTAGCTCAATTTTGAGTCTTACTTATTCTTAAAAAAAAGAGATTTTCTAGTTTTGGAGTGTTTCTTAACAGTGTGATGTTGCTGAAAGATATTTCAGTGCAGGGCAAGCTGCAGACACTTGTTCCAGTACATTTATTGACCATATGTTGGTAGCATCAGGTTTGTCTGCAGTATTGTAACAATTACAATTATGGTTCCTACAGGGAAGAATCATAGCAAAAAGTAAATTTATTTGTGGAATAAGATTATTTTCTTCTTTTTTTTTTTTTTTTTTTTTTTGTGGTATGCTCTTAAGGAATCGTAAAGCCTAGAGAGTAACTGAACATTAACATGATTCCATCTACTGTAAAACCCATTCCGTTTTATATATTTTCAGGGAGTATGGAGTGTCACAGGAAGGAAATGGCATATCGCTGGAAAGTTGCTCTAATTCAGCACAGGATTCTTGTGAGAAATTCCTTCTAATATTACACCATCTTATTCTGTTTTTCACAGTTTACAATCTGATTTCTTCATTTTTTTATGCCACTTTTCTTCATATCAGTAACCACATTAAAATAAATTTAGCAGATTAAATAGGCTTTCATCAGTGTTAGCAGTGCACATCTGACAGTGTGACAATTTAGTACTATATATTTTGTCATACTGTGTTATGTGAGGGCGTATGGGTTTGGTAATAAAATTATTTTTCCTTTCTAATAAGGTTTGCTATTTTTTACCATTACATTTCACTGGCTTACATGAGATTCAACAAACAAAAATAAGTCTCAGCTGCTTCCACTCCAATGAATGTTTCTGACAATAATGTAAGTAGCACTTCAGTAGAGGAAAAAATAGTGCCCTTGCAAAAAAAGACATAAAAGGAGTGAAAAAAGGCAATTCAGTAGTTACTTCAATTAAATGGCGAGTTTTTTTTTTTTCTTTGATTCTGTTTTCCTTTGCCTGAGCTTACTACCTTTGTCTACTTCATGATTGCTTATTAAACTTTGTAGCTTGAAGAAAGTACTTTTTTTTCCCATGTTCTAGAATGTTAGAGGAGGGTGAAAGTTGGGGGGGGAGGTTATTATTTTTATAGGTGCTGACTTAAGTTCAGCAGTGACACTAACAAAACACATATTTTCAGGTATACTAGCAAACTCATTCTGTAACACCACCCACAGTGTAAAAACTTACTAACATTAGGTTTTCATCATAGATTTAGAAAAATGTATACATAACATGAAGAATATCTTTTAATTAAGGAACTGTTTTATACTGCTATTTTTTTCTTTACATAGTTGGCATTTGTAGATGATTCATTAATTGGGCATGAAAAAGCTATGGCCAGCTTTATAACCTTTTATTGAACTCTCTCTGTGGATTCATAAATATAATGTCAGATGGAAGATATCAGTGCATTTTTTTCCTCCTATCTGCAATCTCCAGAAATAAAGTGTTTTTCTATATGTTACTTTGTGTTTGGCAAATAAGCCTGTATTTTTTTCTGCATTTTTAATGCATTTTGTACAAAGCAATCCTATAAAGCTAATTGGGTACATGCTGTATACCAATATTGAGTTAATCCTATCTTCCTTTTCTTTGAAGCTCATCCATTGTGGCTTTTGTTCTATCAGTTAGTGATTTCCTCTTGTTAAAACTGTATGATTCTATTGTTTCTTACTCTTTCTCTCTGTTCTTGTTCCTGAACCACATATGTACGCAATTTGTTCACACTCATTTCAGTTACTGAATATGGCTCTGTAGTCATGATCAACTAGAAGAAACTGTTATCCATTTGTGGCTTTGTCTTCAAATATCTCATATTATTTGGTAGATTGCCTGCCATCATCTCATTTCAGTCTGTGTTCCAGAGATTTGCTTCCTAAAATTCTTTATTTACTTCATATAAGTGATCTTACACATGGATTTGGTCAGGATTGTGTTTTTTGTTTCTTGCGATGACTCGCGTATCTAGTTTTCCTGTCCCCGATTCCTAGGACATCTTGTCTTGACTGTGTTCATCTTCTTTTAGATACTCTACTCAGAACTTGAATAAATAATTTTAAAGCTTATCTCAGTTCTCTTCACAGACACTGCCTTCTTACCCATTTTTGGTTACTGTGGATAACCTACTCTTTCTTTTCAAGACTGTAATTTGTGTGTCAAATTGCATAGCCAATCTATGAAATTTCAGATTGCATGTCTTTAAAATTTGCTGTTTGTTTGTGAAAACTTTCAAATGCTTGTTCTTCTTTACAGGTTATCAGAGCCTTATCTAAGTCCTTAACTTTTGTTTCTTCGAAAAGCTACTTCCAAAGTCATTTGACTAAGATCTTTCTCTGATGACACCACTTTAATTTCATTGCTTTCTAATTCTATATCATGTCAAATGCAAAATGTTGTTCCTGCTCATCAGTTTGCTACACTTGAGCTCGTTTTCCTAGAAGGAATTTTACCATGTTGGACTCACAGCCTTTGTTAATAACTATAATTGCCTCAAACTTTGTGTGATCCCTTGCATGAAGAAAGCTCTTCTTAAAAACATTTAAGCTTTTATATTCTTTTCCAAGCCTATTCATAGAATCTGTCTTGATAGTGAAGTTATAAATGTCAAGGATTATAGCTGGACAGATGTGTGCCTTATGAGTTATGAGTTAATACCACTTTCCCTTTCCTGATTTTAAAGGGTAAACCACACAAAAATAAAAACAAAATGAGATTGAAATATCTGAATAGTTTGATTCACTAAGTGTATGCATTGACTTCTGCTCTGAACACTGATACTTTTCTGCTACTGCTTTAAACATCTTGTTCCATCTCTTTTCTGCTAGAGTATAGGTCAACATGTTTCCATTAATATCTGCTGCCATGAAGTTCAGTTGTGAGGAAGGTGAGAGGGAAGAGGAGAGAATCTTGATATGAATATGAGCAGCTAATTATTCAATCAACATTAAGCTAGAATAAACTTGTTAAACTCTTCAGTAGAACTGAAGGATGAAATTATCAATGCAAAGAGATACTTTTCTTTTTTTGCCATTTGCAGAATTTTTGTCCTGTTGCTATAATTGTGTAGAAGATTCAATAATAAGGATTACTTGGTGTATGTGCTTTAAATATCATTATACTGTAGTTATGTAATAGAATATTTAAGTGCAGAGAAAACACATGGTATTTTGTCTTTATTTTCTAAGGTATTACTGATCACATACAAGAAGTATGCTACTCTTCTGAAAGCTATGCTTTGTGGACTTCTGTTGAGTTTTGTGCTTTAATAACTGCCATGTAATTAAATTGGTAAAATGGCTGTTCAGCACATAAAATCAGATACTTACTCTTCTTCTCTATAATAGAGGAAAATTCTCATGTTCAAACATTTTAGTTTTATGTTTAGTGTATTAGTCATGTTAAGAATGAAGGTATTTTTTATCTTTGAAAGTAAAATATTTCACGTTTAGTGCAGAAATACATCTATATCTGTATACCTGGTATATACAAATCGTTTCTATTCTATATTTTCACACATTACAGTTTAGTTTGCAAGGTCATTGTATTTAGAATACATTTCTAGAAATTTACAAACTTTGAGTTTTCGTAGTGTTGACAAACTGTTTCAGTATACAGCAATGTCTTTTTCCTTCTGCTAAGTGGCTTATAATAGTTATTTTATGCTGATTTAATGCCTTCCTTGAGAATACTTTCAAGGACATCTTTGATTAGATTGATCAGACTTAATGAATATGTATATGTATTGGACTAAATTGCAGGTTGCATTTAAAAATAAACTGTCCTGTGTGTATCACATTATAGTAGATTGCAGTGAAAGAATGGGGCCATCCATTCTAAATGTGAGATTAAGTAACTTTAGCTTAACTCTATTTAAAAATATTGAAAAATAAACCATATAATTCAGAAATTAAATCATTCATTCTGAAATTTGAAATCAACGTATGTGTTAGAGATAAACTTTTTTCTTGCCTTTTTTTTTTCTTTCAATGCTAGTTAAAAGTTGAAAGCTCTGTATGGTTGAAAGATGAACTTTTAGATGAATCAGGCCTGGATATTAGGGGACAGATATTTTTAATATGAGTTAAATAAAACGTGTCTATGTCTGCTCTTTCAACTTGTTGCTAGTTGATACACTCTTTGGAGTTTTTGTTGAATTAGGGGAAGGTATACATGGAAATGTCTTGGAACAATCTGCTTTTAGACAGTACCTTAGTTACTTAAGAACTTTTCTGACTGTCTGGTATGGTGCGGTGCAAGATGCTAATCATATGTGTTTAATTGACAATCATTGTAGTTTGACTGAAAGAGCTCTTCTTCCTTTCTAATGCCTTTGTTCATCCCACTTCAAAATATTTGAAGTACTGTGCGAGCACTATACTGACAGATGGCATTGTGAAACAACTTTATCAGATTTCCACAGAGGCTCTGGTTTTTGATGTTTGCTTTCTACCTGTCATTCCTGAAAACCAAGTATGACTTTAAAGACTCAATCATTTAAAAAAAAAAAAATTCCCTAGCCCAAATTAAGGCTCATTACACAAATTATGGATTAATTAATTATAAAGGGTACTTTTTTTAACAAATTCTGCTCTGAGCAGTATTTCTGCAACTTTCAATAAGGCTTAATTTGTTGATATTTATTGAGCAAGTCTATTCAGAATGAACAGGCTAGAATGGTTTCTCAGCTGTGTTAATTACTTCAGGCCTGACAGAAATAAGAGTAAGAAAAATTCTGTTTATTAAACCACTTGTTTAAGATCCAGAACACAGAAATCAGACTTGCTTTGTGGAGATTAAGGTTTTACTCCAGCGTGATGTCTCACTGTGAGTATAGTCTAAACAGACATTAAAACTTGAAATGGAAAATTAAGATGCCAGTTGATCAAGAACAATTCCATAGTTGTGAAATGCTGTAATATAGAAAAATTATAAACATTCTGTATTGATAAATCCTTCTAGTAGTTTATTATTATTTTATGAAATAAAACATTATTAAACTACTTTTAATTATTTTAATAGTGATTGCCACTTGTGAAGCTAGCTTCACTTCTCTTTCAGATCACTACAAAATTGATAAACAGATTGAGAAGATGTTTCACCTAAGTATTTGTGAACTGAGATTTCTACAATAAGCATTTGTGAAACAGAAATGTTAATAATGTTTGTTCAGGTTTTTTTCATCTTCTTATGCAAAGCTACATAACAAAACATTTAAACAGTTAAAAAATAATATTATATTAATTTTATAAAAAAATATGTCCTAAGGATAATGTTTGTTCTGTAGGAATTTTAACAGCAGTGAACATGTTTGCTTAGATTATGGAGTTTATAGATTCTTTATTGTAGATAAGGTGATCAACGCAGCAGGACCATAAAGTGTGAACCTATATGACGCAGAGAAACTTAGTTGTGTGTGTGTGTGTGAGAAGGAGAAAATGAATTGGCAAATAACTATGTTGAGTACAGGAAAATGCTTTTGGAGGAGCTGGCAACATCAGGTTTATTGTTTTCAGCAAAGAATTTCAACCTAAAATAAACTGCCTGATGATAAATGTACAACAATTGCTAATATAAACCATACTGATGTTTTTATCATTATGTAAGACTGGACGGACATATTTTTGTAAAGATTAAAAAATCTGATAACAAAAGACTCATAACCTATTAGATATAGAAATTGTAGAATCATGCATCTACTAACTTCCTACAAAGTACTGTAAATTATCTCAAAGATATATTTTAACCAGGAATTCCACTAGGAATTTGTATCTTTTATCATTTCCATGCAAAGTTTTAACAAGCTTTCTTAACTTTAAAATGGAAATGTTGCTTTAGAGTGTTCTGTAATAGATTTGAAAATTGTTTTTTCATTCTTTTTTTGTACTTTGATAAATTAGTAGCTGTATGTATAATAGAATATTTTAAATGTTTGTGTCAGCAGTGCTTTTACGCAACTTAATTTTGTACAAACTTTTTTGTTACGATGCTCAGATTTTCTTTCAAAGTCAGTGTAGTTGATGTAAATATTATTGAAAAATTAATTCTAAGTATGTGTAAATTACTGTTATTTGTGGACCGCATATAAGCATGTATTTGCTATAACTGTTTTCCATAACATTGCTTTTACAGTCATATGTTTAACTTTGTAGTCATTGAACTGGATATTTAATACATTTAAAAGCCTCTATACACATTTGCTTTTAGTTAACTTCAGAGTTATAGCATATTATGTTTTGTGTACTTGTATTTTGTGTGAGTATAGTTATGTCAGCCTGCCCGCTTAATATTGTCTTTTAAAATTTTTCATTGTTTTGCTGACAATTATAGCCTTTTTTATTTTCTTGATATATTAAACTGATTTATATTTTCAAATATGATGACATAGGTTGAACTTCCTTCAAGTGCAGGGTAGTTTCATAATAGTCAAAAATTCTTGCTAGGCAACCAGAAAGAAAAAGCCTGCCTGTACTGTGTGAGTGGAATAGCACTTGTGTTCTTTGTATGCATACTTTACATTCTCTCTCTTCTGTTACAGAGATATATCTTGATTCCTCAATTCTATCTTCTTGTGTAATGACTTAGAAGACATAATATCTGTCCTGATCAATTTTGCAATGACCTTGTACTGATTAATGAAATCTGATGTTCTGAATAATTATCCCTTAAATTACACTTCATATGTTGAGTTATGTTTTTAACACAAAGTCTGACAACGTGTAAAATACAAACGGTATTTCAGTAATAGCTTACTCAGGCTGTATAATGATTGCTGCTTTCCTAAGCCATAGATGAGGAAAAACCTCCATGTTCAGGAAGGACAATACTGTGTGTGTTGAACTTGAATGTCTGTATTGCATATGTGTCAATAAAGTTGAATACATATGCAGGTTGTTTTCTGCTGAAATCTGTGATTAAAGCCTTCTGCGTTATTATGAGTTTTTGCAGATTTTTGTCTTCAGAAATACACCCATTACAAGCCCACTTATGACAAAGTGAAATGTATACAAAGGTGACAAACTCTATTTAGTAATGAGCACTTACAAAAGAACCACCACATCCTTTTATTTATTTTTGGACCTTACTCCATGAAACTTCTGGTTCTTGTATTAGAAGAGAGGCTGAATCAGTCCCTTTCCTATACCTTCATGATTTTGCAGACATCTGACATTAGCTCAAGTGATTTCCAGATTCTGAGGAGTGTAAGCTTACATTAATTCTTTTATTAGAAGCCAGCCTATAGCTTTAACTGTCCTTCTGGTCTCTTCTGAATCCTTTCCGGTTCTAATGCATCTTTCAGAGACAAAGGGACCAAACCTGAATACAGTTTAAACATACAAAAAACCTTTTATGTCATCATACGCTGTGTCATACTCTTTTCTGTTTTATATTCCTTTCTTAGAAATTCCTAACATTTGATTTTCTCTTTGACTATTAACACTGAGTCGACGTTGTTATGGGTATCATTATGCAAAATTTCACTCCTGAGTGAAATAATGGTCAGTTCAGAGTCCATTATTTTTGTGTGTGAAGTTAAGATTGTTTTTCTCCTTTGTACATCGTATTTGTGTACACAGAATGTCATTTGCCATTCTTTTACATAGTCACTTAATCGTGAGACCCTTTTGTGGTTCTTCACTGTGACACACATCCTTATTGCCTAACAATCATCCTTCAAATAACAGAATCCTCAGCACTGATGTCTGCTCCCATTTTCCAGATTGCTCGCTGCAAATCCCTATATAATACTAAAAGTGATCTCTCTCTCTGTTGTGAGAATGGATAGTTTAGTCTTTCCCTCTTTCCTTTAATTCATTAATTTTTCCATGTAAGGACATTTCTTCTTACTCTGTAGCAGTTTTGTTTCCTAATAACCTTTTGGAAAGGACATTACTGAAAACCATTTGGAAAGGAGGCAGCAAAGGCTCTCTGTGCTCTTATAATTAGAACATAACCTTTCACAATCTCCTTCATATAACTTGTTCAGAGTATTTTCTCTAATCTACCATTTATTCATTGAATCCTCAAATTTTCCTTTAGTATCTTATTAGAAAATAATTTAGAATATGTGTTCAGAACTGTACGCTATGTTCTTCAGATCATTTACATTGTGGTACAAGTTTGTTGTCTTCTAATCTGTGACCAGTGTGTTACTACTACATAGTACAAAAGTCTGCAGTCAGAAACAATTCATGTTTTAGTATATCTGATATGTTTCTTACCTTGTTACCACTACAGTGCAGATGCTGTTCAAATCTAACAAATTTTCCTCATAGTGTCTACGCAGTAAACTTGCAGTCTTTCCTAGAATCATTCCTATAAGTGTTGTATTTCTTTTTATGATCTCATCTTTCCTAGTAATTCTGCTGATTATAAATTCTACAAAAACTACCTAAGAGGCAATATAGAAAACCTAGTACTGTATAATAGCAAAGTAAACTTAGATTAAAAAGGTTGACTTTTCTATCTCAATACTGAAGGAAAGCACAGAAATGCTCCTACATTATATCATGAAGCTTGTAAAATAGAAGTTTTCACACTCTTTTGTGCATAAGGATAAATATTCTTTTTATAATATCCAGTATTATACCTATCTTTTTTAAAAATATCTATTGAAATACCTATCTTTTTTAAATCCAGCAGGACAATTATTGTTGTTTTACTGTTTTTATGTAAAATTAAACTGATTTTTTTTTTTTTATTTTTCTCCTTTCTTAATGTTGTAGAATGTATTTATTAAGATATGCCAGTTAGAAAACTTGTTTGGCTTATAGTCCTAATAATTTTTATAGCTCTTTGTTATGTTACTATATCTGTAGCTTTTTGAAACTATGCAGCTAGACTCTTTTTTTAGTATTAAGTTTTTGATCTTTACTTTTTTGCAATATTGTCTATATAAGATGGAGTTGCCAAAATAAAACTTAGTATTTAGGCAATAGCATATAGTTTAGAATATTCCACTTTTCCTAACATACATCTGCCATACCAGCGTTTCTTTAAACTGTATTTCTATATTGAGGAAATATTTAATTGTTCCTTCAACCAGTTTTGTTTCCAGAAAAGTTAGTTTATTTATAATCTGTAATTACCTTAAAAGTAGTTCAGATTCCATGCATTACCTTGCACTTGCTTACACTGAGTTTTATCTTTGTCATCTAATTAAATACTTTGGTATTGATACGTGTGTTCTTCTTTACAGTGCTCATCTAAAAGGACTGGGAGATGTCAAAACATTGAAAATTATTCCTGGATAATTTTCAACACTATATTTGCACAGCTAAAAAAGGAAGATTGATAGCCTGAGTTACTAATAATAATCAGTGTGACTTTCACAGATCGCATTTGTATCCAGATACTATGAGAAAAAACTTTGCACTGTAGGTGAGGGAGAGGTTTTATCAAAATATGGCAGGAAAGACTGCCGTAGCACGTTAAATTTCCATTAGAAGATGTGGGGATGACAGCACAACAAAAACTAAATCCATGCAAAGATAAAATTAAAAACAAAGAGTAAAGAAAACTATGGAATAGAATCATAGAGTAATTCAGTTTGGGAGGGATATCAGAAGATCTCTAGTCCAAATTCCTCCTTCAAGCAGCGGTCAGCTGTGCAAGCAGACCACATTGCTGATGGCTTTATCTTACTGCACAACTTCTCTGCAACCTGTTCCACTGCAAGACAGTTCTCACCATGAAAAGGTTTTTCCTTATGTCTAATCTGAACCTCTCATTTCCATGAATGTCCATGTTCTGTTGTCCTCTCACCATACACCACTGGAAAGAGTGTAAGTCAAACTTCTTGATGACCTTATAGGTATTAGGGAGCTGCTTCTGGGTCCTCCTGCAGTTGCCTATTCCCAGGCTGATGACAGAGACCAGTTCCCTCAGCTTTCCCTTGTAAGGGCAGGTACTCCATAACCTTGATTGTCTTGGTGGCACTCCACTGACCTTTCTTCAGTTTATCAACATCTTTGTTGTACTGGAGGGCCCAAACCTGAACACCATACTCTAAAACAGCTGCCAAATAAAGAAGGATAATCACTTCCATTGATCTACTCCAGAACTTTCCATTAGTCAGTTTAGTTCATCTGAAGTATGAAGAGCATCGATGAAGCCAAAAATAGGGCATGTTGAAATATTTTTGTTAATTCATAATCTAAATTCTATTGCTTCTAATACTTTAAAAATTGTAGAATCAGATGTCTATCCAAGATGCATGTCTGTGGAGGAAGTTGCATCACAGCTTGTTGGAAGGAAAATGGTGGAAAATTGTAAACGTAAAATGAAAGAGAATACAGGGAAATTCAGAAACTTGTCAGTTTCAATAAAACTTACATGTCCTGTCCAGTCAGTGTAGACAAATACTTGACTGTGTGCCTTGAATTTCTTGCTCTATTATTTCTTGTCAGTTCAGATGAGTTTTTAGATCTTTGCAAAGCTGGTACTTGTTTATTGCCATATTAGGCTGTGCTGGTGAACTAGGATGAAACTGTTGTCCTGGATGTAAAAAGTGAATGAACTCTGAGTCATGTTCATAATAGCTGTGCTGGATAGTGTTTTTTTAGTGTGTGTAAGCATAGAAGAAACAGGCCTAAAAACATGCACTTATTTTAATGCCTGCACTGCTACTTAATCTCAAGTTGCTGCTATTACTGATATTTCTAATCCTTCATCCATGAGTTTGTGGGTTTGTTTGGATGTTGTTCTTTCTGTGTACATGTAATTCTCAGTGGTATCCACATGCAAAAAACTTTAATTCTTTTACTTTTTCTTACCTACAAATGTTTGTCTTTTGGGTATTGTTAGAATTCTATAGAGGAAGCAGACCATCTCATGTCCACATAGCATGGTGGCTTCTCTTCTAAATAGAGGTTCTGACTCTAAAAAAGAGTAGTAATTAACCAGAATTAGTGACTAGAACTGGCATAACAAAAGGTGTTACCATAATGGTAGGAGGCAGCATGTTAATGCATTAGAAGAAAGGTGCTTGAGCGTTCTATGTAGAGATACCCCAGTAGTCATAGTTGTATGAATCAGTAAAATTATAATTGCTTTCTGGGAGGGGATGAGGTATCTGCATGAGGTATCTGCAACTTTCATTTAGGAAGAAATTTTAGTCTTAATTTTTCTTACTCTGATGCTTAACAATTATTTGATTTTTACTATACTTTTAAGTTTTGTGCTGCCACACAATTTTCTTAAAAAATTCATTGCATCTTCTAGTATCTGTCCAGATACAGCAGATGACCACTGTTTTGTTCATGTCAACAAAGAATGCTTATTTCATTTATTATATGAAGGATGTGTTCAGCCTTTAGAAGTAAATGGAAACAAATACTAATGGCATTACAGAAATATTGCAATCTTAAGAACAGAAAGAAAGGTAATGAATAGGAACATAGTGGTGATAGTTTAAAAGGCTTTTTGAGAAGAAAGGAAAGGTTTTCAGTGCCTTCAAATTCATTATTAAATAGGATTATTTTAATTTTTGAATAGGATGGCTTCCAGAAGTCTTAAGTTTCACACCAGATGGCATTCTGAAAGTGGGAAAGGAAAGCCATAACGCTAAGAACTACGATGCAATGGCGATGATAGGGGAGGGAATTAATCCGTTATGGAGATCTTGTGGATAAGTTACTAGAATCTTGAATGCACTTTTAAAGACCTAAATAAAACAAATGTACTTACTGTATTGGGGGTTCTGAAACGTAAGGAATTGCCATTTTTGTTCTGGAATAGTAGTAGTGATCCCTAGTGAAAGGTCCCAAGAAAAGAGTTAAAATAGTCAAGGCCACAGAACTATAAGCTGATTGCTGTACGTATTATTTCATAAAGGCACACCCCGAATATGTGAACCTCTAAAGAAAGGGATATGAACAAAAATAACACCAAGAATTTCAACATCTAGTGAACTGCTGAGATAATCCCCTTTACAGTTACAAAAAAAGAAAGGAGGGGGGGATGGGGAGCAAAAGTGTGCTGCTTTGCCCATGCCTGTCTGCAAGTTCAAACATGCCTGAATGCGTCCTCAGGCACTGAAGCGTGTGTGGCTCTGCTACTGAACTGGTAGTTTTTCCTGCCACAGAGCATTCTGTTCCATCATCAACTGCCCCTGAACAATTTATGGCGTGGCTCAGCCATCAGGACATCGCAAGGGTTTTATCCAGTAGCCAATTTGAATGTGACATCTTGATTTGGCAACTGAGAACAACTAAATAGCACAGAGGGAAGTCTGGTCCTTTTCAGCTGATCCTGATGACCAAGAACAGTTCACTAGTTGAGGCTATGGGTTTCATATTTACAAATTCTGTCTAATACAGATTGTTCCATCTATCAGTTCTGAAGGGGAAATAGGTTGGGTATATATGTAGTTAAATATGTCCTTATTCCGTGGTCTGGCTTATGGCTGGTACGTATGCTAGAAAAAGATTTCTGCTTAACTCATGTAGCTGTTTCCATTGCTAATACAATATTTGTGGGCATCTTCATGCTGGTGTTGTCAGAGCCACATTGTCAGTGGTTCTTTTTTTGGGGGGGGGGGGGCGGGGAGCAGGGGGCAGTGGTGGTGTCCCACCCTGTTTCGGTTTGGGATTTTTGTTGTTGTTGTTGTTGTGGTTTGTTTTGTTTTGTTTTTTTTTTAAGGAGCATGTCAGATGTGATGCTGAACAAGTCCATGATAGATTTAGAGACTTTATTGTTCCAGCTCTCATAAACGTTTGTATGGTTTCGTTCTTACTGTCATAAGCAGCTATGAAAGGTGCTGTAGAAAGTGAGGTTAACCATCTAGACTTAAGGGACACTGGAAAGTCTTAATTTTAATAAAGCACTCTTCCTCTTCTTAGGCTATACTCATGACATACCACTTTCTTGGACCATGATATTGTGCTGTTTGACACCTCAGATTTTCATCTCATTTTCTGCAAGCAGTATTGTTGTCTATTATGAGACATTTTCTCAGTAAACTTTGGAAAAAAGAGGGTGGTATATTAAAGCCTATGGTATGAAAACTCTTTCTAATCCTATCTTAGTTCCATCCATTTGTTTTAATGTATTCTAAGTAACAATGTTTACCAGAGCCCATCACAAACTGAAGGAAAATGTTTGTAAATTGAAGTTACACCATCACAAATGTTTTTCTACAGTGGAATTATTCGAGGTTTGTTTATTGTCTTGTGTTTATTTTGGTCAGAACACCTTTTCCATTGCCAACCTGAACTGTTTTTTCCACCATCTGTATGTCTTTGGAGCGCTTGCTTTCCTGTCTGGTACCTTTGAACTCTGAAGAGCGGAGCCTGTTTACTAGAGTTCCTGTGAGCATTTGCTTCTTAGAAATCTGTTGGCTCATTTTCAGAGGACCTTGCAGCGTTAATTTGCATAGTTAGTCTCATTTTGGCTTTTTCACCATGTGAAAATCCTGTTATATTGTTTATTAAAAAGATCCTTACAGATACTCTTAAATTCTCACCTGGGATCCACTGGGTCTTAAACAACAATTTATTTATCTTGCTCAATGCTACATAGGATCCTTTTCAAGGTTTACGCCTCAAGTAACACTTTTCCTTTTGCATGGATTGTGGAAACTTACCAAAGAACTTTTTTTTTTGGGGGGGGGAAATATATATATATATATATATATATATATATATATACATCTTACTTCATCAGTGTAACTTCTGTATTGGGCAAAATGAAGTTTCTCCTCTTTGTAATTATATTGGTGTTGCATAGACAATATCTTTTTATGCCTTTTCAGAAACTTCCACTCAAGGAATTTGAATCTTTTTTCATGCCCACCCAGACATGAAAACTGATAGCACTACCTGTTCTGTTGTCAATACTGTGTCTCTAAATGCAAAAAGAATGAGATGCTGCTCCCAGACTGTCCAGTGCTCTTCTGTGAAAATGAGCTTGAGAAAATCTCTCCTTTGTCAGAACAAATAGTGGGCATGCTGGCATCAGGTGTGTCTTCTGTATTCCTAACATTTTAAAAGCCATCTGAAACAAGGTGCAGAATGTCTTCAATCTGCTTGTTTTCTAAGAGGAACCTCAAATCATTCACTACACTACTGCTGACAGCTTCTGAATTTTTCTGTACATGTCATCCAGTAATGATATCTGTAATCTAAATACTGATTTCCAGACCTTGTCTTTACTGAAGACATAACAATCTCAATAACGTTAAGCTTATTCATCACAGTGAAATCATTGTGCTTCATTTTTCCCAATGACTTGTCAAGTTGTTCATCAGATTCTGAAGCTGAAGAATCATTACAGAATGTAATGTTCTAAACACAGGCTCACCCATACTAAAAATATAGATGTAATTTAAAGCTATACTATATATATTGCTACTTGCCAACAGGAGTTCCTTTGGGGCATTCAGTAATTTCCATCTAGATAACTTGGATTTTCTGGTTTTAAAAAAAAAAAAAAAAAGACAGGTTCATTTTGGTTTTGGGGTCATTATGGCTTCTAAAGTGTAAATCACTAGTATGTGGTCAGAATGAAAGAGGCTTGTCAGGACTGAAAGAGAAAAGCTGTCACAAGATTCTTCAGTTCTATAAAAATATTAAATGGTACTCTGCTCAAAATTTAAATGGTATCTCATTCATACCTAACCCTTGCTTTGTTTTGAATACCATGATTCCCCACATATGAAACTTTCACAATATCCTATAAATTGCAATATGTATGTATCTTGGATAGTTCTATATAGCCTTGTTTTCTTTTTGTCTGTACAAATTCCTGTGAGGATAAGTCCAAACGATTGGAATATTTTTTAAACACTTCCTCCTACCCATTTTTGAAGGGGTAGTGTGTGGAGAATTTTTCTTGTTCTTGAGCTTTAGAATCTTTCCTAAATTAATCTTTATGTTCAGAGTCACACTATTCTATTCTAAACCTGTAACAGGTGTAATAGGTGAGTGAGAAGAGACATACCACCCTATGAGTCTCTGTGCTGTGGCAGATGCATTCTGCAAACTAAAGCATTGTTATTCTGTGAAAACACTCTCTCCCCTAAATGGTTTCGCCTGCCAGTATTCACTTCTAAGTGTGGAAAGCTATATAGAACATGCTGCCATTTCTAGTGTGTTGTGTAATAAGAACACTGAATGAGAGGTGCTGTAGAAGGGAATTAAATTATATGGAATCAGGAATTACCATGTTTTATGTTTGTTTTAGCCTGAAACCTAAATGTTGATCTGGACTTCTTTTTCTTTTAATCTTTGGTGGCTTGTGAACGCACATCGTGTTCTTGGTTCCAACAAGAAATGGCTGTTTTACACATCATACTGGTTTTGTTCCTGATCAAGGCAGTGAAATATGTTTAAGTCAGGAGAACAACTGACAGATTACAAAGAAGGCTTTTAGACTACTTTACTGGTCTTTACTTATATGTGTAATATCATGCTGGAAGAAACTGAGGAGAAGCTCAAGCTCTAGGAGTTTATCTTTGCCCAATTTTCTTTTGCCTCGTTTTCTCTATTGTTTACAAGTTTGCTTGTTAATATTTTGCAGATGCAGTTCCTTTTTTTTTTTTTTTTTTTTAAATATTACTTGTCATTTGTCAGGAAAATATTCAAATACAGGATCTCTTTCTACTTCAGTACTGCAAGGATGTGAGCAGCTAAAATACAAGAGCTCCAAGTTCTGAATAAGTATCTCAGCTACTTTCCAGTAGTAGCTCGTGACCAGTATGTCTGTGTTTCATAACTGTTACTCCAGGAGCTCTTATGGCTAAAGGTTCCAAATTTCATTGTCTACCTGCTTGTCCTAATTTCTGCATGTTTCCTCCTGTCCGATTGAGTAGGTTAAGTAGGTCTGTATTTGGCTAAACAGATTCCATGTAATCCCATTCTTTCTAAAGAAAAGTCAGGTCTTTAATTTTCTTTACCAACCCTTGAGGACAAAAAGCATACAAGCGCTGGATATTTGTGTTGTAAATCATTCTCATCATTAGTAACACAGTTATGCAGATGTGTGTCTGAACTTTACAAACTTTTTTTCCCACTTGGTAGTAACTTATTCTTTACCTATATAGCACATTTAGGAATCCTTGGGTTCTACAACAGGACACTTAAGCATGCTACAACTGTGTTTACTGAAAAAGGAATGATATCCAGTGTGCACACAAGTTGAGTATTAAGGAATTCCTTAAGTTTCCTTGTTCACATTTTCCTCATTGATAATTTATGTTCATTGTCCTATTGCAAAATAGTGTCGCAAATGAAAACTTGTCATTATTGGCAAGTCTTAAATGAGTTAATGCCCTCCCCAACTGATTATTTGCTACTCTGAGATACTGCCTTCACTCACTCACTATACTCATCTTCTCCATTTATATTTGAGATACTAAAGCACTAAACTGCCTAAGTATCTTTTGGTTGCAATTTCCTATGGCTAGTTATATGGGAGGAAATCTAGAAAAGCCTTGAGAAAATCAAGAAAACTGCCAGTGTCAGATGATTTTTTTTTTTTTTTTTTTTTTTTTTTTTTCATTACTGAGGTAGTTATGTCTCTGCAAAGCCCTGGTGAAACCAGGGCTCTGAAGTGTTTTGTTTGTCAGCAACTAGTAGAAGAAAATCCCAGTGGGGTTGTGGTGTTGGTGTTTATGGTAAGCTACTACTGTCATTTAAAGAAATTTTACTTTGAGATGTCATCTTGAAATTAAGCACAGACCTTTAATTGTAGTGAGGACTGAAGTCTTACGCAGGCCTTTTAACTAGAAGAATATGGGCTGCTCATTTATGGCTGTTTTTTTCTTTGCTGTAAGAAAGACAACATTCCTCTGTGGTTTGTAATACAATGTTTGTGAGTGAGAAACTATGACTTCCAACACATGATGATGTTTTCCTATAAACAAAATTCAGTGTGAAAACAAAACAAATTGTGTAGTGAAAAACAAAACAAATTGTGTAGTGAAAACCACTAAAATTGACTTTAGGGACACTAGTCAGAGTTGTAATATTAGAACAGTTTGTCCATACTGCTGTATGATTGCGGTATTGATTTGTCTTTTTAATGGCTATATTGTCAGCTTTGTTGGAGATAACCACTAAAGGTTAATTCTGTGTATTTCATTGTTTCCTTAACGCTGTTTTTTGTACATCGTAGTATAGTGTAGGCTGTTGCACAGTTTGAACTCTGCCACTCAGGACAGACTGATCTTAACGTTCTCACCTGTCTGCTTTTCTGTCTTCCTGGCCACAGTATATGTTAGTGATTATGTGGGAGAAAAATCTCATCCAAGAGAATACTTAAAGATGAATTTTCTTTAACACATCTGTGTATTTGATAATGGTTTACTTTCAGATACCACAGTTGGCATTACGTTTTCAGAAAGATAAATTAAATTAAAAATTGAAAAAACTAGCTTAAGACTGTAAAAAAAACTAGAGAAATGTTTTCAGTAGAATTTTTCCCCAAGTTTTATGTTTGTTTGACTTTTCCTGAATAATCTTGTTATAAAAACAGAATCCTCTGGTCTTTGATTCTAAAATTAAGTGTATTTTTCTGTGTTGAAAATAGTGAGGCTGAGAATTAGTTTGAAAGATAAAGTAACATGGACTCATGTTTTCCATTGTAACTACTGTCTGCCAAAAGAAGATTTATTTTTCTACAGTTTTGATTATATTAAAAATAATAGTTGGATATTCTGTGTGCCCACAGCTTTTAGAAGAACTTCAACTAGAATATATTGTTTTAATTTATGAAAAGCAAACTAGAGTGGCTTTTATGTATAGTCATTTAATATGATGTTTCATATTTTATGAAACAATATTAAATGTTTTCAGATCCATGTTTGTAGCTTTCTTGAAAGATCAAAGCACTTGGCATAAGCCAAAATCTGTTAAACTTTGTTTCTGTTTATGGTATAAATTAAAACTCTCTAGAGTGTGGTTTGACCTAAGTCTGATTTATTGCTTTACTTGGCCCTGTATCAGGATGGTTGTGGCTTTCCATTCCTGTTTCCAGTAGAGTCTTCATGTGTTTTGATTTCAAATCCTTGCATAGCAGCTCCTCTTTATCTGGGTAGCAAAAACTTTTTCTGGTAGGTCTTTACTATAACATAGAGATACTAGGCTTTTGGGGGTTTTTATTATTTTTGTTCAAATTAAACTGAGATTTATCTGTGCATGCAAAATTATGCATTTGTGTATTATAATTTAGAATTTAGGTTTAGATGTTTGTCGTGGTTTAGCCCCAGCCAGCAACTAGGCACCACGCAGCCGCTTGCTCGCTCCCCCTGCCCTGGTGGGATGGGGGAGAGAATTGGAGGAGTAAGAGTGAGAAACACTCCTGGGTTGAGATAAGAACAGTTTAATAGTTGAAATAAAGTAAAATAGTAGTGATAATAATAACAATATAATAATAATAACAACAGTAATAACAATATACAAAGCAAGTGATGCACAATGCAATTGCTCACCACCCGCCGACCGATACCCAGACAGTTCCTGAGCAGCGATCCCTGCTCCCCGGCCAACCCCCCCCAGTTTATATACTGAGCATGACGTCATATGGTATGGAATAGCCCTTTGGGCAGTTTGGATCAACTATTCTGGCTGTGCCCCCTTCCAGTTTCTTGTGCACCTGGCAGAGCATGGGAAGCTGCAAAGTCCTTGACTAGCATAAGCAGTACTTAGCAACAACTAAACCATCAGTGTGTTATCAACATTCTTCTCCTGCTAAATCCAAAACACAGCACTGTGCCTGCTACTAGGAAGAAAATTAACTCTACTCCAGCTGAAACCAGGACAATGTTATAGTAGCTTATTTTTAGTGAAGACATTTTCCAGTTCAAATCAGTACAGGAAGAATCTGTAATTAGAACCATGGGCAAAGTTTCCTACAGATAAATCTTTTCTTTATTGATGACAAAGTATAGGATGAAAGGAAGACTGCACTACTTTTTTGTTTGTTTTATATACATTTCAACCCTGCCTGTTAATGAAGAAGTTTCATTTATGTCAGCTTTAAAATGTGTAATCATTAGCTGATTTCAGTTTTTCACCTGATCTCATCAATACCATATTTAAATAGTGACTGTGAACGATTTTTCCTCCTTCCAAACCTGACAGACCTTGTAACAGGAAAAAGCTCTTTATTTACTTTGGAAAAAAAAAAGTGATTAAGCTTTTATACATATATGTGTGTGTGTATGTCTATGTATGCATATATATGTGTCTGTGCAAGTGAGGGGATCTGTAATAAGTGTGATCATTCTCTGATTTTACAGTTTTGTATTTTTTACTGATGGCAGTTTTATTGAATGTCTTAGGCAAGATATTTATCATAGGTATCTATTTTTTAACTAAAAAATGAGAATAGTGTACAGTAAGAGAGGTTATCCTGTTATATGAGCTGGTTTTATTTTTGGCATCAATAATCTTTGTTGTAATCCTGCCTTACCCATTGATTTGGTTATAAAGGAAGCTGCAAAGGTTATGCGAGTTGCTTCACAGTGGGAATATATGATACGAAGGTATAGCACAAGCACTTTCAGCACAAGTACACAAAAATCATTTTAGTACTGTATAAACTAAAAGTAATTTGATTTAAACTTAATTTCTTAGGACAGTGGTTGTGAGTTTTATTATCTGGTTTTGTTGTTAAGTGTAGTGATTAACAGTTTGTAGTTAGACATACTGTTTAATGCAGAGTCCACGGAACTCATTAGAAGAGTTCTGCTTTGGATTATGCCTTTAGCAGTGTTTATCCATTCAGACATCCCTTACGATTTAATCTAAGTGGAGAAATGCTGATATTTGGGGATTTGTTGGCAGAAATCAGTAACAAGAGGCTCTAAAGCAAGGGCACCATTCCTTGACCCATTTTAAGAAAATCTCTTGTACTGCTTATTCATGTTGTGAAGGTGCTTTAAGTCCCAACTAGAGCAGGACATTCCAAAGACAGTTGTGATAAATTTGGCTCCACTGAATTCTCAATTTAAATTGTAAACAAAATTCAGGTGAATGATGGTCAAGTAGGTGGGAAGAAAAGACAGTAAGAGAGATTATTTTAGACAGGTGTTTATGCATAAATTAGCCACGACAGATGTCACAAAAGGACACATTGTCAGGTAGTAAGAATTATGATAACACAGATATTTAATACATGTTAAGATGTTAATTTTAACTGAGATGTGTCTTTTAACTGTAAGTTCTTTCAAAGCATAAAAGGACAAAATTGGAATGAATGAAAGAGTGAGCGTTCATGACTGAGAGTAAAAGGTCAGGATGGTAAGGCAAAACAAAGTACATGGTGAATATACTTCATTTGGTACAGTAAAGAAAAGGAAGAAAATCACCACAGAAGAATTAAAGTGAGGAGGAGGCTGATTCAGAACTAAACCATGAGAACGCAGACTTTCAGAATTACTTTTGTTGTATACATTAAGCAGAAAATATTTCAGGTTGGGATTTTACACAAAAATACTGAAATGTAATGCAGCCTGGATATGTGAGTTAAAGATTTATCCACACTGTTCATTTGCCTATGAGAATAGAAAGGAAAAAGCAAGAAAAAAAGAGTTACATTTCTGTTTTATTTTTAATTATGTACCAGTGTACAATTCTTCAGTTTATAACAAGTTCATTTTAGAAGTGAAGTGCATTTTTATGTTACAGAACAATAATTCCAGGAAGGTGAAAAGAACATTACAGGACTCAAATATGATTTACTAAAAATGTAAATGATTTTCCTCAAAATGAACTTCTGGCTCCTGCCCTGCCCCCCCCCCCCCAGTATTTTTGTTCTCGGGGATATTATGTAAATGACAATTGCAATTAAAAGTAAGATTAGTTCTTTTGCTGTACAAGTGATGGGCTTTATTTGAAGCTGTCACCTTTAAAATAATTAACAAAGTAGTTCGTTCTGAAGCTAACAAGGTTTCTTTTTTAAAAAAAAGACAGCACTGAGATGGGCAGCCTGCTGTGGCTGGTCCTGTTTGAGCAGGGGGGATTGGACTAGGTGATCTCCAGAGGTCCTTTCCAACCTTAACCATTCTGTGGTTCTGTGTAATATGTACATGTTGTGAAAACCAAAATGCTATAAATAGAAACAGATGTATGATGAACATCTGATTCCAGCACAGTGTTTGGCAGTTACACAGTAATCACTGTCATGTGTATTTTGAATTTTTGGGGTATTTTTTTCACTTGGAGACTAAGCTTGCACAATTTTTTTTTTTCTTTCTTTTTCCAAATTGAGTCACGTTGAGTTTAGTGGGAGGACTCATTTGAATAACGTGTACTTGTGTGAGTAAATATTTGAAAGACTGAGGCCATTAGTTACTGTAGCTCCTTGACAGTATTTTTCCTTCATTTCTGAGAAGCAATGGCATTTCTCCTAGGTTTTATCACAGTTGTTTCCATGGTAGTTCTTTTTCTTGCACTGTGCTTCAAAGGAACCAGATGATTCTGTGAGGTTTTCTGTTATTATTTATTAAATTGTGTGAAAACCTAACTGAACATAGCCTTCTGCAAAAATTCTCAAAGAATCCTCTTACGTGTAAGTGTAGCTTTTAACTATTAAGGCATTGTAATTTTATCTTCCTACTTTTTTAGAAATAGTCCAGTTTTTATACTTATTTCATATTCAACATATTTTACAGAAAATTATCTTTACTTATTCTGTAATATTCCTAAATTGCATTTTATGGTATCAGAATAACTTAAAACTGTTGAAGACAATCTGCAAATGCTTGCAGTCATCTCTAATAATCTGATTTCCCTACAAATGAGGCTAAGTGCAATATTAAGCATGCACAATAACTTAGAATTTATTACTTTTTTCTGCAGTTCCAAAAGGCTAATATTCCACCTACTATTAAGAATCAGACTCAAGCATACTGTGTTGAAATGACGTATTCCTAGTGCATCACTGGAATATGGCAACAAACCAGAGAAATTCTCCTTCTATGCTCTTGCAAGGGCTTTCTTGAATAGTTACATTTTTTATTTTCAGGTGAGATTTTTTAATGATGCAGTATGGGTGAGATTCACTACACTCCAAGAGTAAATAGAATAATGAACAATCTTTGTTGCTTGCTTCTTTTTCACGTAGGTGAGACATTGAGTGAGTTCAAGTGGGGCTGGTTAGAATAGTAATTAACACTTCATCCTTCTGTAGAAACATAAAGACAGCCTAAATTAAAGAACTGAAACTGAGGTTTTTGTCCCCAGAGGCTTAGTGGTGTGGTTTCGTGGTCCTCTGACATTAATTTAAATGTCACTGCCAAAAGGTAGTCTTGCCCCAAGCCATGCATTTCAGTCCTTTCTTTGCATCAGCAATAGCATCTGTCCGGCTTTGCAGTAGGTCTCATCAGCTCACTCATCCATTGGAAAATGATGATTTTTTTTTTTTTTTTTTTTTTTTAAAAAGGGTTAGGAGGATTAGTTTGCAAGCTGATCACTGAGCTTTATCTAATTCATTTTGCAGCCACAGGAATACTTGTGCTGGTGTAAAAGAAGTGTGGGCCCCTGGTATGGGCAGGAGAAAGGATGTGTGTTCCCCACGGAGCTAAATGGGTTACGGACCCAGTCCATCCCTAACTGTTCCTCGCTGTCTGCTAGGAAATATTTTATTCTCAGAACTATATAACACTATATAGCCCCCCCCACCGGCCCCGTAATTACATGCAATAGAAGATACACTCTGGGTTTCTAGTCTTAATTTTTTCTTTGTTTAGAACAGAAAATAATAAATTTGAATAGTTAGTACTTTAAATAGAGGTAACATAAACCTGAAGGCAGGAACATGCAAGTAGAAAATGAACTTACTTCCTTGAAATTATAGGGTAGATTTTTTCTGCTTGTTTTTCTTTCTGGTCCAATAATTTCAAGGGCAGACTGTTCTGGGTCTGAAAAGGAGGAATTGCCTTCTCCCACCAGAAGGTTCCTTCTGAAACAGAATATATAGCAGGCAGGCAACCATCTTGTCTCCCATTCCAACCATAACTGTTTCAGGAAAATGTAATATGCCAAACATGCATTAAATGGAAAATGTGTCATTGGGGAGGAATTACACAAACACATCTAACAGCAGATACAGAGGCAATACCCATCGGAGGGTATTTTTCAATTCAGGTGGGCAGCATGAAAGTTGAAATATTTTTAAATTTTACAGATGCAGCAGAATGATTAAGCACATAAGCAACAAAACTTGCTGTTGGAAGCCTGAATTTACACGTTTTGCAACTGTGCATAAATAGTGCAATGCCCTATATTTTCATTTCTGTTGGTAGACAGTAGGAGATAAAAGGGAGTGGGGCTAGAGGCAGGGAAATTGTGCATTTGTTAGTGAAAGTCATAGTTAAAATTTAGTGCATGCTATTCCAGAAATTCTGAAAAGCCCAACTTTTTAGTAACATGGGTCAACTTTTCTGTTTTTGAATTGTTATTTGATTAGTGTAACAAATATTTGCTATTGCAACCAATTATTAATATAGCTTGCTACATGAGCATATAAAAGGTGCTGTAAGAAATTTTTTGTCTTTTAATTGCACAAAATTTATGTTGTATTAAAATAATTTTTTGCAACAGCTAATTATTAAAGGAAAATGGTTAGAGATTATGGAGTAAATCCATAGGTATGAGAGTTAATGGCAATATTAATGATTTTTTTTTTTGTTTATTTTTTCTCTTTTGCTTCATGATTATCTAAGATTAATTCCATTGGGACTTAACTGCACATAGTCAGGAGAACACACAATCACCCTGTTTACTAGTATGTAACAAACTGTGTGGTAACATCTGCTTCTAAAGTTTATTTTTGATCATCCTGAATTTAACTGCTTGCTTTGGCACAGGAAAAGGGGAAATCTAGGCAGGAAACTGGAACAAAGAACCTTAGAGTGACCAAAAATAAAATTCCATCTGAATACGTGTTGGAGGAGGGGAGTAGTTTGCTGTGTGTTTTTTTGCAGTTATAGGTGTTTTGAATAAATATCTGACTTTCAAGTTAGAGTGCACCGACTTTTTGTGCTGAGAATTCTTTTTCATCTGTCGTATTGTATCCTTGCCATTTGGATTACACAGTCCTTTCCTTTAAAATATGTTCATGTAGGTTACCATACTCACCATTTGTAAAAATTTCCAAAAAGAAGGTGTCAGAAGTCGAATCTGTTTAGACCTGCTGCATGATCGTTGTCGATACGGTGATACGGCGCTTGCACGCTGTGGGAATCCAGTTGAGGAGCAGCAGAATTGCCACACAGGTGGTGGGAAAAGATTAGTGCTTCATGTGCACAAACAGGAAGCAGGGTTTCAAAAGCGGGAAGCTAGTCCTGAGCTGTGATAAACATAATTGCTGCTTATCCTAGGGCTGCTGAACTCCCACTTACGCCAGTTACTGTTAGGATGACGTCAAATGTCTGTGGGCTGGATGCTGAAAGAAAATGTGACAGAGCAGCTGCGTGCATGAGGGTGGCTACACAGTTTCTTGACACATGAAAGGCTAGACAGTTTACTCATGAAATATCGTATTTGTATTTTTGCGATATAGAACAAAATAATGGAAGCATCTTGAAAGTACTGGGTGCGAAGGGATTTTGTTGCTGCTGTTGTACTGGGAGGTGGATTGGAGTAAGGCCTGCCCCACCAATGTGTACGCAAATCTTTCTATCCTGTTGTGGTTTTAAAGGTACTATGTGTCTTTTTATTTGGAGAAATTGTTTGTTGTGCTTTTAAATGAAAAATGTTTCTATATTAAAATATGTTCATATGTATTCAGTGTAAAAATCTAGCAATATGAAATTTCAGTTCTGTTCCACATCACAAGATAATTGCCATAATCCATTACTCTATTTCTTTATGGATCTCAGTCTAAGAAAAATTTAACCAACACCTACTTCTGTTAAAAAAAATTTCAATGCAGAACTGGAATGGGAAGGGGTGTTGGCCAGTACTGAGGATATAGCTGTGAGGAGAAGCCAGGTCTTTCCGGGGGAAGGTAACTGATTCATTCTTTTCCTTTTTCTGTTCAAAAGAAATGTTAAGGGAGCAACTAGGCTGTGAATTGTGACAAACAGGCTTTTAGAAATTGAATTCTGAACTGAGCTGGTTGCTACTTGTTAAAACCTACACGTTATTTGGTAGATTTTAACATACTGGTTGCATATTTTGCTTTTTTTTGTTAAGAAAGATATTAACACACCTGTCTCTGCAGAGGTGGCTATGTAGTTGTGGTGTCTTGATTTCAGATGCAGTTTGGTAATTATCCTCATGGGAGTCAGTTCTTAATTAGTAGTTACCTGATAAATTTGAAGAAATGCACAGGAAGTTCATTAGTTGAGGACAGTTTTCACATTTGGTGAAGTTGCATAGAGAAGTATGAATAGCAGTAAAATCTGAATGTTGGAATCTTAAACGACAGATGAAACATTCATTATTTTTATAGTTTCAGGGAACTTTTTCTCAAGTTTGATTTGAAAATTCAGCATCAATAAAATTCTAAATGTATGTCTATTGTTTGAAAAATATTGATTCACTCATAGTAGAATCTTTAAATGCTTTAAGTTGATACATAAATCCCTAATCTCTGAAGATAGAAGAGTAATATGAGGATTGTTAGGCCTTTTAAATCATTAACAGTGGCATTGTCAGATATTCTATGATTCAGTACTTCAGAGCTCAGGCCTGCTGTTTAGTATGCATAGATAGGAGGGACTTGGTAGGCAAGTCCTAGTCTTGCTCCTAAACAAGAGGGTATGTTTTATGCAATTTCAGGGAATCGTTCTTGTATGATAATGGTAAGCGTTCAGTTTTATTTTGCAGATAGCTATTAATGACTACAATTTCAGAAGAATGTAAGAAAGAGGATTCCTTTTTTTTAATTATGGGTGGAGCAATATCTTGCATTAAGACTGCTCAGCACTGCCTGCTTAAAGATGCTCCTTTTACTTGCATACGGTTTTTCTGTCTCTGGCCATAAGTAACTTTCAGAAACACCTGCCGCCTGTGTTTGGTCTTACATTTATCAGCACTGATAAGAAAATGGGAAAAGGGTAATAAACGCTTACACAACATTTCTTCTTAGTGTCTAACATGAACAAACTTAATTTAATTGTAGGCACTTGTATTTCCCCTTTAAGAATGACTGTTGATATTGATTAAAAACATTCTTGCAACTTAGTGTGTTTATTTAACAGGGCTAATGAGCCTGCCTGAGCTGATATATTAATGCAAGCACATTGCTAGTTGTACTCAAGTTAGCTCTAAGTGACCTAATTCAAATACATGGCAATGTACAAAGTTCCAGTGTACAGAGTTTATACTGGGAAAAGAATCCTGTAGGTCTCTCACTCAACTCTTATAGGTAAATGATCTTCCCAAATTATGTAATGCATATCATTAAGACTCTGCGCACAGAAGATTTTCTTGGCATAGCTGCAGTGGTTAAGAATGTGATTTTCTTCATGCTCTTTACTACTATTTTTATGTAGTTAAAGCTTTGCTTTGGATACTTGGCAATCTTAAAAGATGTTTAGTTGTTCTTCATGCAAACCATCAAAGTATATGGTTTGTTACTATATCTTAAAAATAGTCACCATCAGAAAGATACTTCTCAATTATCCTCAAAGATTGTGTTATCAGCAACTTAATTAGAACCTTAGAATGAAATTTCCTTTCCCATACATACAGGATATACTGTATATTTTGAAAAGTTCCTTTACTTTTTTACAGCCATTTTATAGAGAGGGAGAAAAAGTATAGCTGTTGAGTAAGACACATTTCCATTTCAATTACATTTTTAGGAGCAGGACCTTGAAATTTGGCAGATACGTACATGTAGAAAATGTATTTTTGTTTTCCTTGTTAAAGTTTGTCCATTATAAATCTTATAAAAACCAGAAGTTAACACAGTCATTAGTTACATGTTCTTTTGGCTACTAAATTATTGGATTTTTCTGTGATCACACAGAATCACGGAATAGTTGATGTTGGAAAGGATATCTAGAGATTATTTATTCTAAGGCTGCTACTCAAAACAGGGTTAGCTAGAACTGCATCATGTCAGGTTTTGAGTATATCCACTCACGAAAACTGGAAAACCTTTCTGAGCAGCCTCTTGCTGTGTTCTATCACCCTTACACTGGAAAAGCTTTTTCTTATGTTTAAATAGAATTTCCTGGTTTGATTTGTGCCCATTGCCTCTTGTCCTTTCAGTGTATGCGACTAAAGAGGGTCTGGGTTCATCTTCTTTATTTCCTCCCACCAGGTATTTACACAGATTGACAAGATGCTGGTGAGGCTCTTCCTAACGCAGCTCAGGATGCCATTGTGCCTCTTTGCTGCAAGGGTGTATTGATGGTGCAAATCAGTTTGCTCTCCACCAGACCTGCAGGGCCTGTTCTGCAAAGCTGCTTTCCAACTTGTCGTCTCCCAGCCTGTACCGATGCATGGAGTTATTTCTCCCTGGGTGCAGGACTTCGCACTACATTTTGTTGAACCTCATGAAATTTTTGTTTCCTCATTTCTCTGTTAATGAAGGTGGATACTGGCTCCTGTACTGATCCCTGGGTTACGTGCACTGTGAGTTCCTGCCTTCCAGCTGGGCTTGAACCTAGCAGTTCAGCTAGTTTTTTCCAGTCCAGATGTTCAGTCCTAAAACTACCTGAACTGAAAAGGCTGTTCTCTAGAAGCAGCAGGACAAACTTTATTTTAGACAACTCTTCCCCCCCTCCCCCTGACTATACCAGCTGATCCAATGGCAAAAATACTCCCCTACCCTTGGCCGACCTGTGTTCTTACACCATTATAGCTACAGCAAAATACCGTTTCCCCTGCAGTGTCTGTTCATGGCTACCAGAAGTCTATGGTTTTGGGCACAGAAGTAAGGATCGGGGAGATTCATTTTCCCTCCACTGACCTTTGATCCTCACCATTAGATCAAGGTGGTATGGGGAGGGAAGAGACTGTATGCAGAGTAAGGCTTATCTGGGGAAGGTGATGTTCAGAATGAGCTGGGGAACCTGGGACAGTGCAGGATTGCAGGGGATAGAAAGAAGTATTTTGTGTGGGAGGAGCAAAGCGCTCTGGATGTGAGGACAAGACAGTGTGAAACTACGCTGTGCAGTTGCCAAATTCTGGTGTTGAAATACTAAGTTGCTACAGGGGCAGTAAAAAGCTTACGAAGTCCATGGACAAAATGTGCGTTTCTTACATACCCATAGATATGAATGGATAGTAGTCTACTATCACTAGTAGTGGCTACTGGAGCTCAAACAATAGCTAACTATTCTGTCAACCTAAAAAAAAATCGAATTATCTTAGTGGTAACCCAGTTTGAGACAAGATGATGTGAAAAGAATGATACAACTAGAACAGGAATTTGAAAAGAAATACAATTATGGAAACTAACAGAGATTTGCATTTTTAACTAGGATTTAATACTCTCTCATGTTTGCAAAACTGAAATCTTTTCATTGAAATAGCATTAACTGTATTTGCCTTACCATTCTAAAAGAATAAGTTATTTTGTTCATAAAAAGGTATTACATCCTCTTAATAATACCCATATTGAAAGTTCAGTAAATAGCTTGAATTTCCTCAGGAAAACAAACAAGAGAAATAAAAGCTGTTATATCTGGTTAACAGTTGTGTACATACTAACATTAAAAAAATAGAAAGCACTGGATTTAACTAATTTCTTGTCCTCAGTGAACGATTAATAACCATTTAACAGCAAGAGTGAGCTTTCTTTTCTCTCCCTAAAGAATGTATTTTATATAGTTATGTGCTTAATTATCCAGCAAATCCCACTTAGTTGTGTGGTGACCTGTTTATTGAAGACACCAAAATATTAGAGAACTGGTTTTCATGTATTGTATTAATATGGTTTCAGTCTACTTATTGTTCATGGCACTTAAAAATCCCATTTTTAATATACTCATTTTGAAATCATTTCAATGTGTCTTGAAAATAATTCAAAACATAGCAATTATATAAAATAATACAGAATATAGTATTTTTTGCAAAAGTGGTTGCACACTTGAATAAACTTAAAAACTTAGATGGGCACTTGACTCATGTAATAAAGTGTAAAAACATGAAAAATATGAGGAAGCCAAATGCGACAACCTTATCCTGTACCAGCTGCAGAAATGAAACAGAAGTTGGGGATTCCACCTAGAATGTTAATGCAGGTGAGACAAAGTCACATGTTGCATACAGTTAAAAACCTTAGTATAGCTGATTAGATAAGTTTTAATTTTAATCTACATTTGAGTATGCACAACTAATGAGCAGAATTGCTAAATATTTGAAAACTAATTGGTTGGGGTTTCTTTTGAGGCTCCTTTTGCAATATTAAAATTACTTCTCAAAATGTTTAGTTTCATCATGCCATTATTCTTTCTGCAGCGTGGCATCACGCTAGTATGATCCTTTGCTATATTGAAAAATGGGTGATTAAACTGGAGAAAATGAAATGGAATAAGTGAAGTACTATTCTGTTGAGGCAACATGGTTTTGCCACTTGGTCTTTTATGAATGACTTTTTGGTTGCTGGTTGGAGCTATCGGAGAAGTAATTCACCTGACATGGCTTTTCCACATGCTCATCAGCAACCAACGAAAAGCAGCTTTTATACCTTGATATATTTCCAGATTTGTTCAGCTGCGATACCTTTCAAATTGTCTTGGAGAATTTAAATCCTGTTTTTCCAGATACCTGTTTTGAAGAACTTTAAAACTCATTAATAGCTACTTGGGGTAGAGGGGATATTTTCAGTGTAGCCCAATTAACTGAGCTCAATTTAATTTTAAACCTCAGGTAAACATTGTCTTTATGTTAAGTGGAGCTTTAAACTGAATTACAACTTCCAGGTTTTGAATTCAAATACTAAATTTCAAGTTTAAAATTAATTTTTAAAAGTGCTTTTTATCTTAAACAAGAATTTAATGTTTTGGAAACATAAAGTGTTGATACTATGGACTCTACCTGATAAGAGCTTGAAAAGGTTAAAGTTTTCCTGTATAGTATTCCCTTCATTGTTCACTTTATTCATTGCCACTGGAATTAGAACATCTCCCATGCATTATTTTCCATCATCCAGTGACAGATACATACAAATGATTTATTTAGATAATAGTGTTTCTGCTGCTATTCTCTGCCCAAGTAATACCAAGTACATTAAATAAAGTACAACTGGATTCCTCTCACTTTACAAAGTGTTCAGGTCAACCATGTACATGTGGCTCCAGTTGCACTTAAGGAACTCCAGAGCTAAAAGATACCAGCTTCATGATTTTGAGCAGCTCTTATGTTTTTAGTGGGACATCTCTTTTGAGCAAGGATAAAAAGGTGCTTGGCCATACTGCTAAGTAGAGCCTGATTCTGACCTCCCCTAAAGAAGTTGGGAATAATTGCACTTAAATCATAAAACCAATGCAGAAAAGATCTTTCCCAGAACCCTATAATTTTAGTATAGAATCATTTAGGTTGGAAAAGACCTTTAAGATCATCCAGTCCAACCATTAACCTAACACTAACAAGTCCACTCTAAACCAATCAAGGGTAGAGTAGTAATTTCATGTTTCCTGGCTTGGTGGCTGCATTATTTTTTAATGAAAGTAAAAACTAGGAATCATTAAGGTTGGAAAGGACCTCTAAGATCATCAGTCCAACCATCAACCCAACACCACCATGCCCACTAAACCATGTCCCAAAGTGCCACGTCTACCCGTTTTTTGAACACTTCCAGGGGTGGTGACTCCACCACCTCTTTGGGCAGCCTGTTCCAATGCTTGACTACTCTTTCCATGAAGAAATTTTTGCTAATATCCAATCTAAACTTTCCCTGATGCAGCTTGAGCCCATTTCGTCTCGTCCTATTGCTAACTACTTGGGAGAAGAGCCCAACACCCACCTCACTACAACCTCCTTTCAGGTAGTTGTAGAGAGCGATAAGGTCTCCCCTCAGCCTCCTCTTCTCCAGACTAAACAACCCCAGTTCCCTCAGCCGCTCCTCAGAAGACCTGTGCTCCAGACCCTTCACCAGCTTCGTGGCCCTTCTCTGGACATGCTCCAGGACCTCAATGTCCTTCTTGTATTGAGGGACCCAAAACTGGACACAGTATTTGAGGTGACATTAAATCAGAGGAGTGATTGATAATTAATCTTCTGTTGCTGTGGAAAAGAGTTCTAGTTTATCTAGAAAGTAAGCTTCAACATATGTGAATAATGTATTACTGGCAAAAATTCAGTATGTTTGAGTTCAATATATAATTTTAGAATGCTGGTATGACTCACTCTACAGTGTACCCTGATGTTGAAGCTTAAAGGTTAGAAACAATTCAGAAGCCCACTGTTAAGTCTTATTAATCCAAAATTATCATGAGTGTGCTCTGTTTTCAAAAACAATATAAAGGTCATCAGCTCAGCTCCACTGAGACATTGGAAAATACTGATTCAGGTAGAACAATGTCTGTTAAAAACAAAACAAAACAAACTCCACATCTCTATAAGACAGCAATGAGAAAATATAGTTTGCTGGTTGTTAGCACTTTTTACTGTTTTTTTCTTTTCTGGAAGAACTAAAAAAAAAATCACTGTTCCTTTAAAAAGAAACTAATACCTTGGTCCATTCAAGGAAACTAGGGCATGTATGAGGTCTGTGTTCATTGTGAATCACTTGAGCATATTGCACTAATCAGATTGCATTTCTTTAATTTACTGATGTGGTTTAAAACTACCTGATTGGTTGAATGCCAATAGATGGAGAACAGTAGAATCATACGTCTGTGAAGTAAGCTATTTTTAGGTGGTTTTAGCTACTATGTTTTCTTTCAGAGCAGAGCTGCTCAGATAGATTTCTGGGAGATCAAGAAGAATAACCGTTACCATAAATTGGGACAAATATGTTGCTATTAAATATACGCTTTTATCTATTATTTTAAAACTAAATACAGTTGTATGACGTTGGGTGGTTTTTTTTTTTTTTTTAAATGCATGGTTCTAAGAGTCACTTATTGTTTATATGCTATAGATAAGGTTCCACATGAACAAAAGGCACCACAACAGGAAACATATGCTATAGTAGTTAGTTCACACCTGCTAACTGCTTTGAATAGGCTTGGAGATAATATCAGACAGGGAATGAATCCATTGTTTAGACCACTGAAACTCTTTCTACAAAATCTGACCCTTTACAGTCCTTTCTTTGTCAGGGCACTACTTAAATTCATCCTGCTTTGAAACATGTCTATTGCTATGGACATACTTTTACTCAGTGTACAAGTGTAAGCACAATCTATATTCAACAATCCTGATGTTCATTTCACAAGAACACTTTTGAGGTTTAAAGATCTAAAGACATTTCTCACCCTAACAAAATTCCCCCTTCAGATATATTTCTTACTGTTAGCTGAATAAATTAAGATACTAGGGTTAATGCTTTCCAAAAACAAAGAAAGAATAAAATAAATAGAAATGAAATGGTACTTGGATAAAGGAGGATGGTAAAGTACACAGCAGCAAACTTTGAATAAGCTTTCTTAGGCTAAAGGAATTTAAGTAATTGCTTGCATTATATCTAATGCAACAAAACTAAAAGAGTAGAAAATAATTTTTAAAAAATTAACTTGAATGGGATTTTGGAGTAACTCTTCTGTAAATTAGGTTTTGGTTCTGCTTGCATACAGAGCTTTTGCACCACAGTTTTTACTCCCTACTTTCTCAACAAAATTTTATCTAATTCTGAATCTCTCCAAAGTTGTCATTAGCTCATTTTGTGTTGATGAGACTTAGCATGTCTCAGACAGGTGATAATTTGGATTTTGTATTCTTTTTCCAGAAAGCTCCAAAGCCTTTGTTATCATACACAAATGTGCCAAAGCCAAAGAATGCTTGTGTTTTGTTAGAGTTGATGAATGTTTAAAAGTGTGTAGAGAGGGATCTCACTAAGCTACCTTGGCTAGGTAAACAATAGTAAAAGAATATGAAGTTAAAATTTGTCATAATTCATATATACTTAACACAGGGTTTCTTTGTGCTTTCCTTCTAAATATTTGACGCTAACCACCTCTGGGAACAACGTACCAGGTTTGGTAGATCACTAATTTTAACTGCTATGGTAATTCTTATATTTCTAGTATTTACTCTGATTGTGCATTTATAACGTTTCTTTCACGTTAAGGCTCTGACAGACGTGTGGCCGAGGGTTAAAAGTCAGACAGCTGAAGCTGTTACCGTTTACAGCCCTGGCGATGGACTTCTCTGTCCTCAAGACAGAATGATCCACTCGCAAATCAACTCCTGAACTGCCACAGGTTTCAGCCCATCATATTAAGGTAAACCAGTTCCAATTTTGGTTTATCCTGGCATGTCAGGCTGAAAACTGAAGGTTCAGGGGTTCATTTCTAATCTGATCAGATGCTGCTGTTTCAGGGGCAGCAGCATCTGTCAGAAGGGGGTTGTGTGCAACTGGGGCAATAACTGATTTAGCCATTTGTCCAGTTTTAGTCTCCTTCCACACCTCTGTCAGGACCTTCAATGTCTGCACCTACACGCAGAATTACTGGATTTTATTGTTCATAAACTCACCAATGGTCTGATTATTTCCAGTTATCTGCAAAATGTAAAGCTCTCCTCAGTTTGTTTTCATTCACTGCACTACTTTAAGTAGTAAACACAGATTACCACATCCACAGTGTAACAATCCACTGCTAACAGCCTGTTTGCCAAGCGCTAAGATACTGTTTATACGTAATCAGGACAAAAAAAATATACTGTTTTATGATGGTATATAAGGCCCATTTTTATTCTGTTTTGAAATGTAACTCTTTCTAACTTTGATATTAATTTTCTATTATAACCATCAAGTGAAATCCTCATTCAAAAACATATTCTTTATTCTTTATTTCAGTAAAATGGTTTTCGTATTTTAATCTAGAAATGCTATGTACCTCTAGTACATAGAGGTTAAGATAAATGAAATACTATGAATTGGTACTGCAAATAAACTGACAAACTAGTCGGCTGTAATTTAGTATTGACAGATACTGTATATCATGGCTGAGAACAATAAACACAATATAAATAAAATTAATAGTATTGAATCAGAGTAAGAGGGCTTTGACAGGAATCCTGGAGTAATAGCCTATGTATTTCTGGCAAGTACGCTTATGAAAAGACAGTTACCAAAAGTGAACAATTTTAAAAAGAATTGTAACATAACAAAAATGGTTAGATTTTTAAATGCATTTTGGTAAGAATTATATGCAAATATTTGCTGTATTTCTTAGCATAAGCTGTACAGTATTTCAAAGACAAACAGATATATGCTAAGAATCATTACTGTTGGTTTTACTAATTACTCTTCGTCTGCTTATGAAGTAATGTACTAAACAAACAAAAATGTAATTGTGTCTCTCTAAAAATTACTGCTACTGTAGAAACAGCTTTAGAAATAGTTTTGTAAAAAGTATGGTTGATTAAAAAAACCCCAAACAAACCAACTTAAAAACAAACAAACAAAACTTTGGTTAATGAGGCATAAAAGTATTACCATCATGTAGGTGGTGTATAAACTTGTGGTAAGACTAGGTAAGTGGTTTTTGTTCCTGGTCTATTGAATTATAAATCTTGGGCTTCATGTGGATACCTACATCTCATGGCAAAGTCAGTGAAAATTGAGGACTGTCAGTAACTGGTGGAATCGGATTGTATAGTTTTAATTTTTTAAAGTAATTTCATATGATAGGAAAAGCCAGAATTTTGTAAGCCAGCTTGCCTAATCCTTTATGATTAACTACATTCAGCATGATAACTCTTTATCTGAGCCATTTTAATCACTGTTCTGAGGAAAACTGAATGCATGGGTTACTGTACAAATGTAACTGCTCTTAAAATCCTGTCCCTAGAGTCTGAAGCACTTGGAGGAGCAGAATAGTTCTGTTGCATAAATTGATAGTGGTTGTTGCTTTCTTGTTATGGCCTGGGTTTTTTTCTGGGTAATTATTTTAAAGCCTTTTTTTTTAACTTACTGTTTTTATGTAAATGCATATACACTCTTCTCACACTGGCAAGGAAGTTCAATAGCTAACTTGATGCTAATACTTCTGTGCCTGTAAAAAAGTTTAACATATTATTGTGGTTGCCTTTAAAATATTTACTGTTACGCTTTTATTTTCTTAATTTTTAGTGATATTTAGTAAACGCTGATAACTTTATGATAATTTACAAAAAAAAGAAATTGTGGTTGCAGCGAAGAGTTATTAATTGTCATTAATTATTACGTAAATTTTCTAAATAGGTACTTCAAAGGATAAGTGATCTGGAACAATGGTGTTGATATTGATTGTAAAAAGTTTTGTATGAAACCATAAATCAGTATAGCTAATTTTCTCTCTACAACTCTTTGTATTTGTCTTTATTAAATGTGATTAGATGATATGTTGTGCATGTAATATTAGAGAATTAACAGCATATAAATGTGGATGGTATTAGGAAAGGTAGCAGGTAATTCATTGATTTCTGCCTTCTAGAGAGACATATTCTCAATGGGGAAAAAAAAAGCGGTCTTGTAGTAGTTTTAGTAGACTGATTTTAGTGAGTCTAAATCAATAGCAGGTTTTTGCAACCTGTGTTTATGCATTCAGCCAGACAGTATATGACATCTATGGCTAATCTCACCTGCTGCCATTGCCTGTTCCTTCTCACCTGCTGCTATTGCCTGCTGTTACTTACTTGACTTTCAAAGGACCTAAGGTTGGTGGAACACAATTAAGAGAAGCAATTTTTGATTGACTGATAGATATGTAGGTAGATTCTTTAGTTAAAACCTTACTTTAAAACCTTACTTTATTTTGTGAATATTGATCTTTATTTTTGAAGAAGCAGCTGGAATTTTTGGCTGCTAGGGGCTGATTGTGCTTTCATCTCTGTTAGCATGGACATTGGATTAATGAAATAAGGTACCTTTTTTAATAATTTTCCTTTCTTTTCCTTACTTTTCTCCCTTCGTATGTTTTTTAAATATTTTTCTTCTGATTACAGCCCACAGTTGCAGAGCAGTCGGTAGCAGTGGGTGGCAGTCGTAAATCCATAGATTTATTGTCATAGATCTCTGTAGCCTGGCCGCCTGCTGGTACAATTACCAGCTTAAAATCAAGTGTGGAATTTGACAAGTTAGAGGAGGTTTTTATAAAATCCAGATTTTTAAGGAGATATTTTTAGCATTTCTAACTCAGTTCTCTCAAAGTCAAGGGGCTGTGGTCTTTGAAAGCATCTGGTAATCCTTTCATTTCAAACTGCATTCAAATAATGTTTGAGAGATTGTTTTGATAAGGTAACAAAGCAATTATGTTGATACACTACGTACTGCACTTGTTCAGTTGAAATCATGAGGGTTTCAACTGTAAATTACTTTCTTGTCATTACATCAGCTTACTGCAGATATTATATGTGATAATACTGATAACATCTGTACTTTAGAACATAGCAAATGGCTTTTTGTGTTTGTATAATCCCAGACTAAAAAGCTCTGTTTATGCAAGGAGTAAGACGGGAAGCAGTTTTTCACTATTCTTACACACCACACCCATAGCTCTGCTTCTTTTGTGTCTGGCAGCATATTTCCTTCAATCTTTTTTATGCTTTTATTAACCGAGATTGGCTCTAACTTGTGGCAGACTTCATTATCTTTTCAACTACTGTCTTCTCTATGTTCTTTTTCTTCACAGGAGCATAAAACATGGCTGAGTCAAGGACCTCATGGGCTGTCATTTAACTATGAACTATGCTTTCCATCTCCCTTTATTTAAATTTGAGCTGCAGAATTACAAGCTGTATTTTAACTTTTCTCCCTATTACTTTTGCAACCAAGCCTGGGTTTTGTCTGTATCCAAAAGTTCTTAAAATACCTAGTTTAGGGTTGTCTGATATGCGTGTATAACTGGAGTACGTAACACATAAATTGGTATTCTGACAAATCCTGCTGGAGGAAAAGCAAGTAGTAAAGGACTGCCATAGGCAGTTAATGGTAACATAGACTGTGACAGAAAGGAAAACTCTTGTGTATCCTTTCTAAGTAGTTGAGTACTGTGCTACTTGAGTACCTGAGATAGTGTCTCACACCACCCTTCACAGAAAAAGAAATTTTAGTCCTAGTTATGATATCACTGATTTAGATTATAAGACTCAAGAATATTATTTTGAAGTAGCTGGCAGATAACTAAATCTGAATTTTATTTTAATCTGATTTTAATAATTAATGTAGCAATCAATAGAGTATACTTTCACAGAGATGATTGATTGAAGTATCCTTTAATTGCAGCCTTTAATTAGAATTGATGGCTCACCACCCTGGTTCTTGTCTATTATATTAATAATTACAAAATTGATTTACTTCCATTTTAATTTTGACCCACTGGGGAGCTATGTGGTTCAAATTCACATCCTTGCAAATGAAGGTGATTTGTTGACAATGACGATATGGTATTGCCTCATGTGTATATGTATAAAAATATATGCATGTAAACTATACTTGTTAGTGTAGTTCTGTTTAATCACATCCTATCCAATTATTTATTTTAGGTGGAGTAAAGGAGCAATGGCAGTTACTGGGCTGTTTTGCTTCTGCCATTTTGTTGTTATGCTAAATACTTCTTAGTCAAAGACAATGACAGTGGAGCTTTATAGTGGTAGCTGGAAAAACGCCTGGTGGTTGATACGAAAAGACTTCAGATGTTAACATTATCAAATATGTTTTGTTGGGTTTTTTTCTTTAAGCTCTCTGTACATTTTCTTTTTTTCTTATTAGGCAATTCATATTAAGGATTTAATGAATTTTAGACAGCAGCTCATTTTTTTTTTTTACTTATAAAATACTTTGAGAGGTGTGTATGTATCTATACATATTTATATAAAAAACATTTTCCTTCCCCATGGACACAGGAAAGACTTAGATTCATCCTTTTTATTTTTGATTGCCCTACTTTCTTTTTGACATCCATTTGCTTTACTAAACCTCCAAGATCTAAAGACTATAGTATTCTTTTTCTGATGCTGAAAAAAAAAACCAAAAAACTGTCTGAATCCTTTGTGGTGGATTTGTGGCAAACTGTAGTTCACTCTGTTTTTTCATGCCCTCCAGGTGACCTGTTAGATGAGATATACTGTAGTGTTGATTAGCAAAGTTAGTGTTATCTTGCATACTGTAAGACATACTGTAAGCAGAAAAGTTAGTTCTTTTCTGTCTTTTCTTGCTGTCTTAGGCAAGTGATGTCTGTGGGTGTACCAGAATATGATTAAAATGCAGTTGAATTTTATAGTAAAAATGTCTCTGTCTTTTGTATTAAAAAGATACAGAACAAATACATATCCCAAATGAAAAGTTGATCTCATTGGCGATCATTTTTAAATTCTAAAGGTTTTTTCCTGCTGGATTCCCTGAGGCTTGCCTTTTTTTATCTTGGCTGTTCAGCCATACCATGGCTTAGAACACATACCATAAGCATTTGAATAGCAATTGACTTAAAAGATACTCCTGAGTAAGGTGTGCAGAAATTTTGATTATTTCAACCTTGATTTGCATGTTCAAGCCTAGACACAGTGAGCAGAGAAAGATCCTTATTGGTTACTTTCTGATCAGTTATCACTTTGGAGATATGAGATGCATGTTTCCTAGGAGCTTTGCATGACATGCATTGTAGGCAGATACGCATTAAGCAGTTGGGCAAGATTCAAATTCATGCTCGGGAACAATGACCTCTAATCTTCATTGGCACATGAAATTTCTGCATGTTACAACTTCTTCCAAAGTCCTTCGATCTGATAGTAGCTAGGTGATGTTTAACAATTTCCCAAATAAGCATCAGCATTGTGGTCATTTACATGCTACCACTAAAAGCACCTTGTAGAGAGAGACTGCATCAGAGAAGTGTCGTGAAGGGTTTTTCTTTAGAAGATTTAATTTAGAGTCAACTTGGAAAGCAATGCAATTCTAACAGGACACAATGATAAAATAAAATTGAGTAGGTGTCCTGGTTTTGGCTGGAACAGAGTTAATTTTCTTCCTAGTAGCTGACAGAGTGCTATGTTTTGGATTTAGTAGGAGAATAATGCTGATAACACACTGATGTTTTAGTTGTTGCTGAGTACTGCTTATGCTAGTCAAGGACTTTTCCGCTTCCTATGCTCTGCCAGGTGCACAAGAAACTGGGAGGGGGCACAGCCAGGACAGCTGACCCAAACTGACCAAAGGGCTATTCCATACCATATGATGTCATGCTCAGTATATAAACTGGGGGGGGGTTGGCTGGTGGGCAGCGATCGCTGCTCAGGGACTGGCTGGGTATCGGTCGGCAGGTGGTGAGCAATTACATCAGTTGTTTGGGTTTTTTGGTTTTTTTTTTCTCTTTTTTTTTTCCCCTGGGTTTTGTTTCTCTCTCTCATTGTTCTCCTTTTCATTACAATTTTTATTACTATTATTGTTTTATTTCAACTATTAAACTGTTCTTATCTCAACCCACAAGTTTTCTTACTTTTGCCCTTCCGATTCTCTCCCCCATCCCACCCTGGAGGGAGGATGAGCGAGCAGCTGCATGGTGCTTGGTTGCTGACAGGGGCTAAACCACAATAATAGGGGAAAGAAAATTTACATTGCTGTGCCAGAATTCTGGAGCAGACTGACTTGTATAAATCAGTCTGCAGGATATATGACATTTAGAGTTTCACATCTTAACTTCAATAAACCTAAAATAGCATTTTTTCAGGGTTTATGTACATGTGCTTCTATATACACTTTAAGTCAGGACAGGACAAAGTTGAAGGACAAAATGCAAGCTTAGGTTTCCTTTTGAATACATGCCATACAAAACAGTCTTTAATTATGTGAGCAATATATGACTGCAAGTAATAGAATAAAATACTGTGTTTCATTAAAATTTTATTGGAGAGGCACATCATCTGTAATTAACTTTATTCTGAATTGTGTGTGCCAGAGGTTGTGATGTAACAAATAAGGAAATAAAACTCTGAGGTATCCAGCACCTAATGCCATCTTCATACTTGTAAATCTCCTTTTATGCTGCCTATACTTTACTTAGCTGATAGGCAGAAAGCAGTTCTCCTGGTGATTGCTAATTACTGTAAATAATTGTAGAACAAAAAAATTGGTGGCTTTTCTGTCATATTTCTCTCTGGTTTTCACCACCACTGTGGAGATCTTGTGAAGGGCAGAAAAATGAGACGTTCATAAGAATCGGACAAGAGTGAAAGTTCTGTATGTTCCCTACTTCAGAAATTCTCACCTACCTGAGCTTGTGGCCACCACAGGAACACAAATCATATAGTTTTAGGCATTCCACTATTAAGATACCATTTTTCTTAACCAACAGCTTACCCCACACTCTTTTCTAGCCTTTTCACATTTATTTGCATTTTACTTCTGTCTGGTGCTACTGAAGGAAGTCCCCAGGGTGTCTGCAAGGAAAAGGTGAAACTGCATTTGAAAGGAGCCTCTGGCTGCTTTGGAAAACTTTAAACTTTTTACTCTAAGTTTCTTGAGGATTATTGCTGCAGAGTTTCATGTCACTGGCTAGATCTGGTGGGGGGGGCGGGGAAGGACATCAGAGCTGCTACTTTGTAGGAAATTCCCAAACCTGGGCGATGATGTCTTTTGGGAGTCTTACCCTGCTTTAGGAAACAATGCTTTCCAAGGATAGTTTTTTTAATGAAGAGAAAAATTTCACTGGGGAAAGGAGGAGGAATGAAAGAGAAAATATGTTTCTTATCTTACAGCTTTTGGGCATTTGTAAAGGACTAATATCTTGTTCATCCTTATAGTGTCTGTTGGAGAAGAAACTTTTCTTTAGTATGGCTGCACTCAGGACAAAATATTAAGGAGCTACTAGGAATTAAACAATATAGCTGCTACACACATAGGGAAACTTATTACTAAGAAAGAGATCCATGGTAATGTGATCCCATTTCTATCATCCATCTGAAAATATTACTTTCATTGGTATTATTTGGTCATCTTGACACTGCCCTGCGAGCTTGCTTACCAAGGTTTCTAAGGTCTCACCTAACAAAGCAGAACTTTGGACTTTAACCACAAGAATGCAGCTTTGGCACTATTTCAGAGAGTTTCTGGACTCTGTCATGATCAGCCCTTTGCACCCTGGATGAGATCTGTAGATTTCATATGTTGATAAAATCTTCTGCTTTGTTTGTTTATACTTTTATTGGAAGGCATTTCTATAAAACCAGTAAGCAACACTATAATTCTGGTTTGATTCACTGATAGCAGAAGTTTCATTTAAATAAATTCTGCTAGCAGTGTTGAGTTGCACCTGAACCAATGTAGAATAAAATTTATAACGCCATCCTCAAAAGACTCTTGACTGGGTCATGGTTGATGATATATTCTAATTATGTATGTAAGGAGCAAACATTACAATAATAATCAAATACTGATACTTAATCTGCAATGCTAACCTGATGCAAGCTCAGGTGGAATGCTATGTAAAATTGGTTTGGTTTGATTTTAAACTTGGAAGAAAGTTAATGAGTAAAAATATTTCTAATAAAAAATAGCACTGATTCTGTTATAATTTAATCATTTTAAAAGTTCAGGAAAGTGGCTTTTCAAATTTAATCTTATAACTTCTGTAGCTGTGATGATTGCTTATAAATGAACAGCTGCATCTTCATTGCCACAGGCTTAAATTAAAGTCCCAAAGTCCCATAGGTTTTGAATTCCATAACACGTTAGCAAGAAACCTACAAATATAGAAAGGCTCATATTCTAAGACTGAGCACAATCCATGTAATATTCATGATTAGTAAGGCAAACAAAATAGAGCCTTACACCAAATGCTGCAGTGAAAACCAGTCGAAATTAAAGCAGTAGAAATTAAAAAGCACAAAATAACAAGGCTTACCAAAATCAACAGAATGATGTGATCTATTTTATGCTTATTTTTCATTTAAAAACTTAAATTTTACATGAAAATATATTCCTTTACCTCATTTGTATTTCTCACGATTTAGTAATTCAAGTTAAAATAGCTCCCATTGTTTAAGCTGTTGCTTTTTTCTCTTTTTTGTTCAATTTGGTATTGACTTATAAACTCCACATTACTTCTTTCCTTTCTACTTATATAAACACCTTGGTTATTCCCTGCTACTTTTTTTTTTTCATCATTTAAGTCATTTAATCATATCTAGAATCCTACAGTCTGCAATATGTTTTCTTAAGAGCAGTACAAAAAGCTGTGAAAAATATAGTGATTGGGGAAACGATCATGGTCTCGTAATTCTTCATCGCAGAATATAACTTGTCATGAATGTAATTCAGAGTGATCTTGGTATCAGAATGTAAATGTCATGGCACTCAAAATTCCTCCATGTATTTTGAGGAGGAAATGCAAATTCAATGCATGGGAATGAGGTAATCGGAAAATCTTCAACTTTTTATAGAAGTAAATATCCATGTTCTACACTTGCCACGCTAGTTTAGTCTGCCCAGTATTTGTTTATGTGGAGGGCGGACCCTGGCTGGATGTCAGGTGCCCACCAAAGCTGCTCTGTCAACCCTCCTCCTCAACTGGATGGGGGGGAGAAAATATAATGAAAAAGCTCGTGGGTCGAGATAAGGACAGGGAGATCACTCACCAATTACTTGTCATGGGCAAAACAGACTTGACTTGGGGAAAATTAGTTTAATTTATTACCAATCAAAACTGAGTAGGAGAGAAGAGTGAGAACTTGTGTAGGGGAATGAGAAGTAAAACCAAATCTTAAAAAGCACCTTCCCCCCATCCCTCCCTTCTTTCCGGGCTTAACTTTACTCGGGATTTTCTCTACCTCCTTCCCCAGCAGTGGTGCAGAGGGACAGGCAGTGGGGGTTGTGGTCAGTCCATCACATCTTGTTTCTGCTGCTCCTTCCTCCTCAGGGGGAGGACTCCTCACACTCTTCCCCTGCTCCAGCGTGGGTCCATCACAGGGTCCCAGGTCCTGCCAGCAAACCTGCTCCAGCGTGGGCTCCTCTCCCCATGGGTCCACAGGTCCTGCCAGGAGCCTGCTCCAGCATGGGCTTCCCATGGGGTCACAGCCTCCCTCGGGCACATCCACCTGCTCTGGCGTGGGGTCCTCCCCGGGCTGCAGGTGGATATCTGCTCCACCGTGGACCTCCATGGGCTGCAGGGGCACAGCCTGCCTCACCATGGGCTGCACCATGGGCTGCAGGGAATCTCTGCTCTGGTGCCTGGAGCACCTCCTCCCCTCCTTCTTCACTGACCTTGGTGTCTGCAGGGTTGTTTCTCTCACATAGTCTCACTCATCTCTCCGGCTGCAGTTGCACAGCTTTTTTTCCCTTCTTAAATAAGTTATCCCAGAGGTGCTACTGCTATCGCTGATGGGCTCAGCCTTGGCCAGTGGCAGGTCCATCTTGGGGCCGGCTGGCATTGGCTCTGTCAGACGCAGGGGAAGCTTCTAGCAGCTTCTCACAGAAGCCACCCCTGTAGCCCCCACCCCCACTACCAAAACCTTGCCATACAAACCCAATACAGTTTATTAGTCAAGAAGTTCAACTCAGAAGCTAGCCTTAAGGAGGGGTTTGAAAGAGTTGCAAGAGTCCATTTAAAGACACGTGGTTTGTTTCATAAACATGTTTCTAAGGGCACCATTTGTGACTATAAGAAAGGTTTATACATTTAATGGTAAGGCAAAGTTCAAAATGTACTAGTCCTAGTTTATCAAAACCATACAAAAAGCATAAATACACAAATGCATAGTAGTTGAATTTTGGGGTTTTTATTTGTATATGCATATACTATTGCTTCTGAATAGCTCGCTGTTCAACAGGATTTTGAGCAAGGCACTGTATTTATTTGATCAGCTTCAGTGTTACCTCACTTGATGTTTCTGTGAAACAATGTTGAACCCTTTGCTAACATGAACCATATTTGACATAGAGATTAACATCTCTTAGATAATTAAATTCTTACATGCTTTGTAAAGGTAAGCATCTGTGGATCGGAGAATGATGCTATGAAGGCCTCCACTAAAGGAAGGCATCAGCTTATACCTGTATTTGCTGTCCCCAGAAAATCGACAACTCTGGGAAAAGCTTCAATCAGAGCCTACATCTTCTTACCTTAGACACAAAGAGGCAAGTCTGTAGGGAAATAGGCTTTATCAATTCCAGCTTTACGAAATTACTTGGACTTTTTTGATGTTGTTTTTGTTGTGATTCTGATCTTGTTTTTTCTCAGAAGTGGGGATAAAAAAAAATTACCATTTTGTATCATGCAGGAGTAAACAAAGTATTTAGATTGGTTGTGAGAAGATTAAGAAATCTAATTATGCTGGAAAGTTCTTTTTCAAACAGGCAAAACCGATTTCCTTGTCTTAAAGCAAAATCTCATGAACGATCAAAGAATAGGGGATTGTTCTGCATCTGTTTTCTCACATTCTAGGATATAGTAGTCTGTTATTAAATGATTGTGCACCTTTTAAAATTCTCTTTATTTAGTGCTGAAATACATTTCAGAATGAATAGGAGTTTCACTCCTATTTCAGGGTGTTTTATTGGTTTTGGGGAGAGAAACCTAAAACTAGATTTGGAGGAAAGCAAGTAGATTTAAAAACCTGACTTAATTCTGATATACTTGGGCAATAATGGTGTTAGGAGCAGTCCCCTTACGGCCTCTAAGCTGTGAAAACAGAGGATATGCTCTTACGACTGGAGCTTTGTTCAGTTAGTGACTTGTTCTGAGTAGGTACAAATTGAAGTTTCAAAAAATAATATTACTGCATATACCTGTGAAACATGGTCCAAATCAATACGACGTATCAGTGGGCAGTTTTCACTTTGTTTATTTTGTTTCTGTCTGTGATTAGAATCTATTTACTGCAATTTTTTATTTCTAGACTCTAATAAATGCTTCTTGCTAGGCTTTTGCCTTAGAGTAGTACAAAACTCTTCACTTATAATTGTTTGTAGTTAAATCTGTTTTAATTTAGAGAGATATTTTTCAATTTACTTTGCATGTACCTGCTCCCAGAAACATGTGCTAGACATATTTCAAATACCTATGTCAAAAAAGGCATAAACCATGGATATGCTGATATGCAATCAAATCTCTGATTAAAAATTTTTTATTGAAAAAGTTGAGTAGTATTTATTTTGGAGGTTAATTATTTTGACTATGCCTGAGTCAAAGTGATCAAAATTCATTACTGACTAGTAGGCCTTCGGCCTGTGTAAATTATTTGAATGGTGTCATAACTTTTGTCACATAATGTCACATAACTTTTAATTCTGCCTTTTCCTCAACTTTGTCTGTTCCCAGTCAATTGCCCTGTTAGACATAATTTATCTCAACCTATACTCAAAGTAGCTTATCTCCTCTGATATTAAGTAGTGGTAGTTAAGAGTTATTAAAAGTTTCAACTCCCAGTGCTTTGGATGGACAAATTTCAAAGTTAATCTTCCCATTCAATTTAATACAACACTTTTCATACTGTGAAAATTTTACTTTGTTTAGCTAGTCTTTGTCTAGTGACACTTCAAATGTATTCTTGAAAATGCACCTTGTTAGCATATAAATAACATTCCTAACCTTAGCAAGCCATGATACTTCACCTTTTCCACAGATTAGCATTTTGTAGCTCCTCTCTCCAAAATCCAAAGACACATTTTACTTTGCCAAAAAGGGATACGAGCAAATGGCTAGTGACTAGCAAACTATGAAATCTTAAAAGACTCCATGAGTAATTAAGTTTTAAGGGGAAGAAAAAGTCATTATCTTTATTGATGGCAGGTGATGTTGGGGAAAGAAAGAAGGTGCAGAGGGCTGTTAGGCTGTCCTTTCCTCAGGCATATAAATGCTTTGGAGTATTTTCACACGTGTTCAGTTTAACATACATTCCTGTCTTAGGTTAACTTGGCTTGCTCATGCATGTGAAAAATTATACTTTATCTGGGTTGATGATGCCATCTGAATTTGTCATGATAATGTTAAAAAAGCATGTCAGAGGACTGTCACCCCCTCCGATGTTGTTATTTTTGGGCGTAAGAGATCATAAGGTTTGGGGAGTGTAAATGCTCTTTAATAATCCAACTCTTGCTGGCCAGTGTAATCTTGCTCTGGGAGTGCCTGTCCCTAAGGCTCTAAAATCCTGTGGTGGGAAGTGTAGTACCAAGTGGTATGGAAGGTTTGGAATGGTGCCAGTATTTGTGTCTTCCCTCAGCACAATTAGTGGGCTCCAGCTCCTTTCCTGCAGCAAGGGAGAAGTTCTGCAGTTGGAGAGGAAGAGAGGAGCAGCAGAGTAGCTACTACATCCTTGCTCCTACCCATTCCCAACACAGGCACGTGCAATGCTCCCCTGCTGCTGAAGTAGAGAAGCTATATGAGCATCCCTGGTTTAGTGGTGGGTGGGAAAGGAAACACATTGTGGAGAGCTGGGCCATTCCTGGTACAGAATCCATACAGGGTGTTAGTACAGAATAGATACTGTTCTTAAAGTTCCCATTTTTGATTTATAATTCTGCTGCCATCCTATAAAGATAAGGTCTCAGGCAAAGAGAGAAAGGAGACAATTTTGTGTGTATTCATATCAGTAGAGAGTCTGATTTTTAGAGGTGAACTTGTCTATTCTCCTTGCCTATTCAGGAGAACTGGTGATGTTCTTCATTCTGTGAAGTTTATCTGATGTTACTGCACAGCGGGGCCGTGGAGGAGTATCTGAGCATCAGCAACTTGTGCAGATTCGTTAGAAGCTGCAGCCTGCAGGGATGCTCTCTGGGAAGAGTAGCAGTGGAAAAACTCTCCTGCCTTGGAGTCATCTGTGATGCAGATTCCTTCCTCCCCACTGACTTCTGAGGAGGTTTCCTGAGCATGATGTTGAACTTACATTTTAACTTGGGGGGGGAGATTTATTCTTCAGGCATTTATGTAGTAGTTTTATTTCAAGTGGGTTTATTTATTTCATGGTTTATACAGGCTGCTTGTGCATTTGGGCACACATAACTTTAATTCACATTGTTGTAATATTCTCTTTGCAAAGTGAAGGTGAATGTTCATTCTGCCTTCCAGGGAAAGTTTTCCAGTCATGGTGTCAGTGTGCAATTGGATTTGATCATCCTGTTTTAATGTAGCATTCTTTATTATTTTTCACTATTAACTGCTTACTAACCTGACAGTCTCCATCAGAGACAGTACCTTGTATGGATTCATGTTAGAAATTATCATTCTTCTTTTTGGCTTATCAAGATCTATCTGATTTGATATACTGGAAGATCAACAGCTGTCTGCTAGGTAAATAGTAAGCATATTTAAGGATGTTAAAGGATTTCTGTTAGAACGTATGGAAAATCTTAAACCAGGACCTGTCAGAAAAGTATTTATTTCAGTTTTTAAAAAGGGAGTTGGAGGATTTCCATCTTTTAAAAAAAAAAAACAAAAAACAAAAAAACAAACCAACAAACACAAAGGAGGGGGGAGGGGGTGTAAAAGAACAAAAACTCAGATAGTTCTAAGATAGTTGTAGGAGTTTGCTGTAGTACAAGAAAATGTACAACTTTTAAGCCTATCCAAAGCAATCCAGTAGTTTATTCTTCAGCTTAAATTTATCTGCTTTATACAGAACAGAAATCTAGAGAATGAAACCCAATAGTATATTCAGTAGGTTAGTAGTATATTCAGTCCAAATTCTTATCTCATAGTCAGATTTACATTGGAGCCTAATTGTCTGTGAGGTTTCAATGACTTCAGTGGTAATATCCATACAGTTAAGGATCTGATAATGGCATTTTGGCTGTTAACATTTTGATTGTGTGCATTTCAGATGAATTCTGACACCATTTGGCTTCTAAACAGGAATGCTTGACCCACTCTTCAAAAGGAGGGGAAAAAATGTATTCTTCAACCCTGTTCTTGATCAGTGAAGTTGCACGAGCTAGCTGCCTAGGTTTCCTCAAATCCAATAACATAAACATCGAAATGTGGTAGCATTTGTATAAACATCAAATTGTGGCATTATTCTTTTGAAGGGTTGAAAATACTTGCAAAATGACTGGCCCATAAAAAAGGCTCCTGTCTGGACCAGCCATAATACTGGTAGGAGATCTTTTGTTCACTTCATCTGATTCTCTTTCTGATGGTGAAAGGGTACAGAAACTACAGAAAAAGCTAAGGTTCCTAACCTCTCTTTGTCTCTTTTTTTTTAAATCTTCTGTGGACTTTTTATAACAACATGCAAAAAATGAATTTCAGCAAGATATTTAGCTCATTGGTACTACACTTGTGAAGGCCATTATATCTACCTTGACTATTCTAAAGGTGATCTTGTAGAAGAAAGAAAACAGTCCAACAAATATCAGTGAAGCGGTAATTTCTGAGTGCTCAGGAGAAAAAAATATGTAGCTGTGTAATAGCTATAAAAATAGAGAAAGAGCAGCTGTGATCCAATGCAAAAAGTTGTGAAAAAGTTCTATTTAGAAACAGTTCTGCCTACATAACATTTTCTACTCCTTTTTATTGTGGACTTTTACATGACAAAGTATTTGTGAATTTATATAAATCTGCTGGTGGGTGGAGATGATTCTGGCATTTGGCTTTGGAGGGAAATATCTCTTTTTATTGACAATTCAGTTTACCTCTTACTGCATCAAAATCATTTTATATGCTGCCTTATACCATGGCAATGCTTTTAATGTTGTTACATAGCATTAATAGTAATTATTACAGCTTTAATATTAAGAGTAATTCAACGTTTATGTTGTAGCTGTCTCTGAAAAACACTATCAGGTTACGTGTGTATATATGTGTGTATATAGGGAGCCTCTGAGGACCCTAGTGTCTAAGCTAATACTCAAAGCTCACTGTGTAGTTAAGGGTGAGAGCTTCATATCTTTGTGGCTTGGTTCCATCCTAAGGTAGATGGGGTGCATTGTTCATGGATGTCCCTGTCTTTCTTGAATAGCTGCGTTGGACTTGATGCATACATTTTAGAAAGAAAAATTTACAGGGAGATAAATGCCATTCATAGAAAAAACAACAGGACATGCTCTAAAAGGGTTACAGTCTGGAAGTCAGGACGGAGCTAGGAAGACAAATAAAAATAATTGTAGCTTACTGAATGCTTGGGCAGTAGTCACAAACTCTTCCTACCTGCTTTCCATATAAACCCTGGACTAGAAGTCCACTGCTGAGAGCAATGGATTGAATTAAACATACTTCAGCTAAAATCTGCTGGGGGCAGGACATGTATTTGGACTAGCATTTAGTAGAGAGGAAAACAGAAGGAGCAAGGTATGAAAACGTGTGGTTTTGTTTGCACACATGTTTGTATGTGCCCGTTCTGCATGTGTGTTATAATGACTGCATCAAAATGAGAGTGCATCCTTTTTTTGACATGACAGCGTTCTTCCTAGTCTGAAAACATAAGGTGTATGCATCCTTGACTCCTTACGTACATTTCAGGACTGGGATGTAGAATAATTCTTATGATACAGTTGCTATAGTGTGTCTTTCTACATTTTAACTTGAACACTATAGATAAAGGTAATTTCTTGCAGGTTCATGATTTAAATTAAAAAGCATTCAACAGTAATAAGCATACTCTTAAAAATGTTTCCATGATCACTGTCAATGTTTACTTGAAAGTATATAAAAATACACATATAATTACAAATATTTTAATAAAATCTCTAATCTAGACCTTGAGTATAGCTCATTTACCTGAAATTTAATATTTGCTTCCTCCAAACAGCTACATAGTAATGAATGCATTAGGCATTTGATTTCTTGAGCAACTAGCTTTTCTAGGAGGATTTTCCAAAGCTTTTCACAGGTTTTTAAACTATGGAAATTGAGAAATTTTTTTGAGGAGAAAAGCCCCCTTGGTGATTTGAACTGTTATCACTCTAAATTATAAAATGTATCAGTTCCTACAATTTCTCAAAGTATATTTTACTGTTTAAATGGGTGTTTTTTTTCCTTTGGTAATTGTATGTGTAGGAGGCATTATTAACAAAGGTTCATATTACTATAGCATAGCACAAAAGCATAATTGCCAACTGAACATTACTTTGAATGAAAAAAATTCTTAAGTGCTATTGTCAATATGAAAATTCATTCCAGATATCTTGAAAAACACATGTAATCTTTTCCTTTTTACTCTGCGTTCCTTTTCCAAAAATAAGGTCACCTCTTTTTTTTCTCCAACAGATTTGGTCTTGTGGTGGTATTGTGTGTGCCTGTTTTTTAATGATTTTGAAAGCTTTTGCTTCTCAGAGACCTTCACATTTTCATCAAACTTAGATATTGGATTTTTATTAACATGTTTATTTATTTAGATGCTTACTGTTCACTGATAGGGGAAAAATAGTAACTCTGTGCAACATTCCAGGCACCTTGGTAATCTTAAAAACATATGAATAAGCAAATTATTATATCACATTATTAGAAAAGATTTATAAGCACCATAGTGGCAAGCCCATTTCCTTTTGAAGAAATGTTTATATGAGTCAGAAGCATATTGCTGTCCATCAACCATGTTATCACTGTTAAGAAAAAAAATGACGAGAAAAATTGAAGCAGATTTCTGTGTTAGCAGAGAATGTCACATAATTTGGAGACCCGAAATAGCAATGAATAAATTTAAATATTTTGTATTTTGTTTAAATTCTATATTTTGTATTCCCATTTGTTTTTTTCATTATTTTGTTCTTGAGGACAGACACCTATAGGAAACATGATCACTTTCCGACTTAAGGAAACTAAAGATGAGAAGATGACAGTTAGTTTAGCCTATTTGCTGAACAATTTGGTAGGTAGCAGGGAAAAATAATAGGGGGTTGTTTCATCAAATACTATTTTGGGGAAGTTTTTCTGTGACAAAATTTAATAGCAGCAAAAATGTAAAAATTCTTCTTGATCCCTTTCTAACTGCTTTTACAGTTAGATTTAAATGTGATGAAATCAGGTCTTTCACTTTCTCTCTGAGTGTTTCTTGTCTAAGTAACAGTCCTTCATAAAACCATAGCAAGACAAAATCTCTGGCCTTGGCCTTTGGATTTCAGGGAATTTACCAGCTTTTGCAGTGGAATCTGCAGTTTTTTTTATCAATAACTCTTTAAACAAAGAAAATTAGTTATAATCCTTGTTTCCTGTCCTACCCATAACAGCATAATAACAATCAGTAATTCTTCATCTCTATGTAATTTCATTTTGGGGAAATCATCATCAAATCCTTAGCTGATATCCAACAAAATGGTTTATATTCAAGGGATTGTTTGCTTTGTAATATGACTCATCATCCTTTCTAAGCCTTTCATAATTAAGAGGTTTAGGGTTTATTTTCCTTTTATTTAAATCTTTTTAATTTCCTAGGTTTCTTTCTCACATGAGAATAATCCATTTCTTCAGACTCATAACTATGTTAAACCTGGATTCATGTAACTCTTGTGACAAGAGCACAATGGACTGTAAACTTGAAGTTTTCATGTAGCTCTGACAACTCATACAGTTTGTACATTCTACAGAATTTTTAAACTTGATTCATTTCAATATCTGGATTCTAGTGGAGGAGTCACATATTCAATAAAAGTAAAATAAATTGGCATATACGTGGGTATGAATATGTATATGCACACATATGTGCATGGCTATCCATATGCCACATCTAAAAGATGTGTTCAGCAGTCAGTTTCTTCTGCTAAGGCTATTAAGGCTTCCTGTGAACACCTGATAAGAAAATATAAGAGGACTGATGTTCGAGGACCCCAAGTTCTATCATGTATTTTTGCAGATTTCAGCAAGTCACGTGCATAGGTGCATGTGCTTGGTAATCATCACTTCTGTTAACATGTTTCAAGAAATAGACCACTTATTCTAACTTTCTGCTTTTATTAGATGCTTGACTCATGTAAAGTATAATGTAGCTGCAGAAAACATTAGAATTTCATGAGGAGTAATTGCAGATGAAACTTTAAAGGGAACAGTTTATTTCTCTCTAAAAGAAGAATGAAGCTTTAGTTAAGGTAAATGCATCCAATCAGTAATCTTGAAATTTAAAATCAAAGTTAAGGATGCTTTGGTTTTATAACAGAGATATCAAGAAGAGTCTTCCAGGGCAATTTTTATTTCCTTTCAATTTCATAGATTGCCTTCAGATTTTTTTCTTTTATTCTGCTATTTTAATTGCTATTAAAATTGCTATTTTAATTTGTAGTCCAGGAAAGTTAAGTTTTCCTCTTTATTTGTGTAAGTGTTCTGTGCAAACAGTCCCAAAATTACCTTGTCTGGATGAAAACAAATGCAGAACATCAATGCTCTAGAATTGCTACCAGCCCTTGTTTCCCCTTTCAGTTTGGGAAGTCGATTAGGTCACCAAACTTTGTTTTGAGACAGAGACATCTTTCTGCCTGTGGTGAATATGGGAACAGGCCCTATATTAAGACCAATTAATTCTCTCTCAAGAAACAAAAGTAAAAGGACAGGAGGCAGATAAGGACCGAAATAGAAAACTGTCTTGTTGAGACTTCTATGACACTTTGCACTTATGTGGAGTGTTCTTATGTGTTGCATTTAAGGTTGTGTACATTTTGTCATTTATATGACAAAGGTTTTTCACATCTGTTTAAGGTGTTGTGAAATACTGCTAATGCATTTGAATAAAACACATTTTTATTGTCTGACTTCCCTTTGCTGAGGTTTTATGCAAGTGTAGAGAGGAAATGTTATATACAAGGAAGAGTTTATCTGATTTCCATGTTAAGCGCGTTATTGAAAATGTTTACATTGCTCAGGAATGGTGTCAAAGCGCAGTCCTGTTTTACCAAGACCTTTTGCAAGAACAGTTTTAGGCTGGAGCGGTCACTGGTGTCGTTATATAGAATCCCATTCTACAGGCTGTTTGATTGTGGGTTGCAAAAATAAAACGTATGGGACGTTAGGGTTAGTAGACTGCTGTACTGTGAGTTGTCAAATAAAAAGCTTAATGCAACTCAGCTGATGAGAGATTGTAGTGCAGCCTTTCATTTAGTTAAGGTTTTAGCTTTGGCTCCTCTGTCAGATTTCCCTTTCAGTGTCAAAGAAATTGGCATGGTACACTGGAAAAATATAAGGAGATTTAATTAGTGGATGTATTGGAATTACCCTGGGCTGGTAATGCATTGTGCTTTTTAGGTTTTCAAATGTTCTTTAAGACTGATGTAAAAGCCCAATGAAAAGTATATAGAGTCATATAAATGCTAGACAGTCCTCTCTGAAAGGTACAGTGCGTTCCCCAAAACATTTCGACTAAGGTTCAGAAAATACAGAAGCACTTTTAGCTTTTATTGAGTGTTTCTGCAAATACAGTAGAACTCTTACACATTGAATCAGAGTCTTTAAGCAAACAATTAAAGTTTAATGGTAACCATATATAGATGTATGCCTGTTAAGTATAGAAGTAAAAACTTTGAAAGCATTAGCGTCCTTTATCCTGTTGCATCTGCTAGCATTTATTCTAATGGTTGTTTTAAGAGCTGTATCAGTTCTCTGATAAGTAAGTAAAAACTTTCTCAGAGAAAAATCTTGTGGTCTGCTGTTTCAAAGTTTCACAACTGCATTTAAAATGTTCTTGATAAAATTAGTGCGATGTGGTTGCCAAGGATATTTACCAGAAGTAAAGTTTTAGGTGGTTAAAGGAGGTGGAAGGAAATACGAATTATTAAAATGAAGTTATTGCAAGCTGTTTAGCTGTTAGGCCAAACTAACTTACTAGATTTCAAAACAGGTGTTTACTGATTTTTAAGTTGCCTTATAGATGCTAATGGTTTCATCTTTTCCATGGAACTGCAGAGAAGAAGAGTATTTTACGTCATACAATCATTTAGGTTGGAAAGGACCTTTAAGATCACGGAATTCAACTGTTAACCTAACACTGCCAAGTCCACCACTAAACCATGTCCCTCAGCCCCGCACCTAGGCATCTTTTAAATACCTCCAGGGACGGTGACTACTCCACTTCCCATGCCATATCTGTTTTCATATTAAAAAAGGAGGTCCAAAAATTTTTTCCCTAAAAGCTAAACTAAACAAAACAAAAAAAGATTAAGATTTCTTTTTTCTATATTAGTTTCAAAAATCTATTTTTGGTGAGCAGTACTGGCAGGCTTTTTTATGCAATTACATTCTGCCTTTTTTATTTGGTAAGAAAAAGTTGAAACATACATGTGCAGTTGAATTTTAATTCTGATATAAGAGGAAGGAAACCACATTTTACTTGCTGAAGAGTAGAGCACATACAAATACTGAGTAATTTACTTGGGTTCCTTAGAAAAAGTAAACGTGAAATGATTGTAGCAACATCAGCAGCAGTATGTATTTAGATACTGGTTTTCCGATTTTGCAACCATACGCAAAATGTACGTCCATTCTGTCTGTTCTGTCATGGACTTCAGTATTACTGAACATACATAAATTTTTTTTTTCTGTTTTTTTGAATGTACAGGGATGATGACCACCTACTTTACATTTGGTCATTTTCTGTGGCAGAATTATTCTTCTCTCGTATATGTTTTATCTCTTTATATGTAAAAGACAATGTACAATACATGACCCTAGCTCCAATTTGAATTGTAAATAATTTAAAAAATAGAATAATTTTACATTGGCTATGTTTGCACCAAAAAAAGGGCACTGATTATTTGATAATTCAGCTTTCTTTAAGTCAGCTATTTAAAAAATGAGATCTGTATTTTAAATAGTATTTTGCAAATCATATGACAAAAAAGTATGCATATAGATGGGTGAGCTTTTGTTTGCAGAAACATGAAAAAAGGAGTGGATGCAACTGTTAAACAGCTGAAAATGATAAATAATCTGACAGTTTACTTTAGACACTAATGGAGCCTAAAAGCTTTTAAAGTGACAGAAATTTCACCAACTTCAGTGATTCATAGACTTATTTTTGTTATACAGGTTGGTCATATAGCTGGCACTTTTCTTTTTGTGTGACTTGTAAATTATTGTACTCTGTTATCTGAGTGAAAAGCTATTAGAGTTGTGTGAAGGATTACGACAACATCACTTCAGAAGATTAAAGCAATTCCCTACTGTACATGTATACAATTTCTCCACACATTTTTTTTTTTACTTTTTTGTTGATGTAACCCTTGAAGAAAATGTGCTACTACTGTGATGCACTTTAAAACTGTATCTTACTCTATGTGAAATGTACTTTTGCACAGTTGCATTTCTTCATGGAACAGTAATTTCCGTTTACTGCATCCTGGTTTGTATATGCTAAAATGTAGCATGTTTGGTCCGTAGTATGACATAAAGCATCTTTTTATTATATTGCACCTTCTAAAATAACACAGACTGTAGAATACCTTTTAGTCACTTAGTGTCAAGTCTAATGAAATTCCTATTTAGCATCGACTGTTTTCCTTTCAAATGCTTGGACAGTAGTCGTCCCTCTTAAGTGCTTTCCCTATTAGGCTCCGGTAGCTTGGACGTAACCTGATCTGTGTTTTGTTTCGGTGTGTTGTCTGCTGACCTAGAGAACGCTTGCATTAGCTGCACTGATCAATCCACATCACATCTCATCATTTAGGAGACAATTAATACTGTGGCGTAAAGACTCCCCAGAGCATTTTCTTAGAGCTGGATAGCTTTACACAGAAACCACAGGAGTTGTTTGCAAAAGGGGGAGGAAGCCAAGTAGGAAGAAAAAGCATTAAAAAAGCTTTGTCTAGGAACCAAGTTTAATTTTCTGTGGTGACTTCCACTTACGTCATTTAAACTCCCTGTTTTGATGGAGTGTTTTGCATTAAAAAAAAAAAAAAAAGCTGTATTTTGAAGTTGATTTGGTGAAAAGACACTATAACGGGTCACATAAATGTTCTAAAATTCCTGTTCTTGACAAATATGCATTTGATTGTGATACTTGTATGACTTGCTGTTAAGAGTGTAGTCATTTTAATTTTAAATTTAATCTCAAGGATTATTAACCTGACAGTTTTTGAAATGCTGATTGACATGTTTTAATCCTAATTGTAATTACGTTTAAATAACATATTTTAATACAGAAAAAAATGTTTGTTTCTCATTCTGTCAGTTATGCTGTAGAGCTTCTACGATGTTGAATTTCAGTATTGCCTGATACTGTTTCTTAAGAAAAAGTCTTTGAAACGTTTTAAGTGTACATTAATACATTAAGTTAATGAGCAGGCAGGGTTCTTACTGTGCTGTTTTGTCTTTAGGTAGTGAAATATTTAATCTTTAGAGATCATCCACAGAAGCAAACAAGAAGCATTTACTAGTAAAAATAAATTATTTCTTGCAGATGAGTAAGGTTACTGTACTATTCTCTGTTAAAGACTATGTTGCAGTGTTGTAAGGAGCATATCTTAAGATAACTTGATAACAGTAGATATTACTAAAGACATAAAATGGATAGGAAGGGAACTTCAGGGAGGAGGTTACCTCCCTGCTGTGTTTCTGTAATCTATGTATTGCCTGTGATTCTCTACAGATTGTACAATGATAATGAGGCCAACTAACATGTTGTGAACTTCAGAAATCATTGTAAATCTGTTAGTATTTACCATGTCATTACATTGTAGTTTTCATTTATTTAGGTAGAGTGAATGAATTTTTCATCAGAAAAGATTTATGTGTGATCATGTCAATAGTATTTACAAGGAATATGTCAATGACAAAATTTATATTAATTTTTGTGGTAATTCCATGGCTCAAATTTGTTATTTTGCTTCCCACCCACCCACCCCATAATCTCAAAGCAAAATGCGCACTGGCATTGAATAGAGATATGTATCTGGCATATCTTTGCATGGCAGTATTATTACATTTTCAGGAATATGCTAATATCATGATAGTTCATGTTATAATTTTCTTCACTTAGTAGAACTGTTCTACTGGTATTTGAAGGTAAAAACATAGTGATGAAAGATCATTAATTTGAGTATCTTGGAAACACAAAAATGTGTTCGTGGAATTATGCACTACATGAAATTCCGGAGCAATTTTACTTGGACATCTAGGTTGTCTTGTTTTGTTATTTCTGCAGAACAAAAGTGGAAACTACAATACTCCCTTTTAAGATGCATTTTTCCAACTCCTGTTAGATCCTGTTTTTCAAGTCAAAACTGATTTTACAGAACCTATTTAAGTGGTTGATACGTGGAATACAGAATGTGGATTGTTTCAGTGCAGTGTCATACTTTTATCCTTAGGATTGATTGTGGTTGTTTTATATTCTTTGTCTAGTGAGGATGTGTCAAGCTGTAACCCAATATGTAAAAAACCCCTTTTTTGCTATACAGTAAAGCTACACAAAATCATCTAAAACCACCCTAGTCACAAAAAATAAAGTATTTTTCCACAATTCTGCATCCATCTCTGGCCATCCTGGAGATTTTTTTAATTAAGAAATCAAAGAAATAAGGACTGGTGTGTTTTTTGTAACACACACAGCACAATTTTAGTTTAGAAAAAGGTTATGTGGCAATGTAGGCTTTGTCTAAGCCTTTCTACAGAATTAGAACTAAAGCTATGGTAGTTACTTAATGTTTGTTGGTAATCTGCATAAAACTGCAAATTCTATGAGGTAGTATGCAAAAGATGAGATAAACATGGCATATCAGACTTTCTCCAGGCTACAGGGATAGGCAAGTCATTATAAGAGTCAATGAAATTAAAAGTGAGAGTAAGTAATGGTGATATAAGGGAGAGGGAGTGACAGTCAATACAAGAAAAAGAATGTGCTTCAGACTGAAGAGGAGAACTAAGCCAAATGGCAGAGAGCAGAATAGAAAGGTTAGAACTGAAAACCAGGCAAAACTGAAATGACAAGAAACAGAGGCTTACACTTTGCTGCAGAGTTTCGGAATGAGCGATATGTTCAAGGACTGTTTTTTCTAAGCATCTGTCCTATCTTTGCAAATGAGTATGGTGGGAAAGTATCCCCTCCTCTACTTCATTGCAACTGAAGACCTAGTATTCTCACACATAGAATAAGTATGTATTTCACCTATCAGAACTATTTGACAAGTGTATAGTTTTTTCCCATGACCCTAGAATATGGGTGCTTAGGAGTAGTCACATGGAGTCTAGATCTCCTGCATGAACGGTATTCAGCATAACTCTAAACAGAAGTTCTTGAAATGTAATTTGTGAGGTATTGACTACTTATTTGGTGCAAGCTTTCATAATTTCCAACTGCTAAGTCATATTAAAGACAGCTTAAACTCTGTAAATTATTCAGTAAATAATTGCAGTTATTGCAGGGATGTTGTAAGGTAGGAAGGTTATAAAAGACAAGGTGGATACTCAAAGATACAAGATCAGTTGGCCTTGAAAGGTCTTGCTGTAACAACTTGCAGCTGTTTTAAGAAATTCTCTAATAATGTGTACAGTAAATGAATGTGCAGTTATGTTTTGCAGTTCAGGTGTTCATTAAAAAAGCTTATTCCAAGTGCCTCTATAATACTGGCTATTGTGTTCAACCTTGTGTTACCTGTAAGTTGTACAATATTTTACAATAATCTAGAACTAGGCCAAAATAAAAGACATGTATTCTGCACGCACTTACCGTGTGTGCTAATATTTCCAACAAAACCTAATAATTTTTGTCCTTTTAATTTTTGTTCTTCTAACATCCAGATTGGCTTGGGAAGTTATGTGTTTGTAGGATCTACACAAATAGGAGTTGTTTAAAACATCTTCAGGTCATTGATATGCTATCTTTTGGAAATCTCTCCTTTTGTTTGTACGTTTATGGAGGTATTGCTGTAGTTGGTTTTGCAGTGTTGCTTTTGAGTGCCATCTTTATGCCATAATTGAAGCAGTTTGTGGGATCTTGAAGAATCCACTTCATTCAGATCAACTTTTGGTATTTGCAGGTACTACAGAGCGGGTGTGTCTGATCCAGGGAACAGTTGAAGCACTAAATGCAGTTCATGGCTTCATTGCAGAGAAGATTCGAGAAATGCCTCAAAATGTGGCCAAGACAGAGCCTGTCAGCATTCTACAGCCTCAGACCACTGTTAATCCAGACCGCATCAAACAAGTGAGTTTTTGGTTGGGAATAGAGAGTCACAGCAGCTCCTTAGAAGTCTTAAAACTTTAAGGCTGCAAGGGGTCAACATAACATGTTCTTTAAGAAAATGTTATTTTACCCTTTAGTAATTTGCTGGCCCTGTTTTTCCTTATACTTATGTGTTCCATGTTTCTCAGCAGTTCTTTTAGACAGTGTTCTGTAAGTTTCAATGCCACACTCTAATGTGTTTCTTTCATAAACTTTTCTTTACTGTATAAGGTGATAATACACTTCCAGGTTTTAGTTAAAAATCACTGAATTTTAATCTTAAATGATGAACCTCTTTGTAAATCTTTAGCATTACTAAAAATTACACTAACTGAATGTTTCCTACTTTTATGTATATGAAATAAAACCAAAAATGTTAATTGTTTTTTTAGACCATATACTAGATATTTTAAAATCTTACCTGTAAGAACTTGAAAATATAATTTACTTGGGATGTTTTCTACAATTTCATATTATGTTATTTTTGGCATCTTTTTGCCTGTTTTACACTGACTTCTTTCAAAATCTATCGGCAATGCAGAATATATTTGCAAGGTATTATTGGTCTAGTATTCTTTAGTTCATTATGTTTTCCAGAACAATTTCAATTTTTAAAAAAATTGCCCTGTAAGAGAATGTGAAATGTGTGTCATACAGGATTTTAAATTATTTTCCATTGTATTGAATAAGAAAAAGATGAAGAAAGAAATGAGTGAACATTAGTAAAATTTTGTCTTGCCTCTCTATCCTGTATAGGATAGACTTTAATTTCTCACCTGTCCTATATGGGAAAAGATTGTTTCGTCCTTCTACACTAGCAAGATTCAGTGTCCTATAAAGTAATTTGGTAACTGTATGCAATTACTTTACTTTGTATATAGTGACATACACAGAATGCTTATATGAAGATGTGTTTGAACAGGATGAGTTTGGAATGATCAGAGTGCTTTAGACGGATGAAACTGGGCATAAGCCATTGTATATGATTTCTAATATTTACTACTATATTATTTTTTTCTGTATATGCAGTATTTTTACACGAAAAATACTCTAGATAATTTATAAGAAAATACTAAAAAGAAAAGCCCCAATTATATAGAAACAGTTTCTCAATTATTAGACATGAAAATGATTATGCCTGAGAGAGAGAGAAAAAGCTGAAGAGATCTGTATATTTAATGGCTTTTCTGCTCATAAAATGTTAAATTTTATGCCAATACTTCTTAACCCAATGGGAAATGAGTGTTTTCTATTACAATGAAAAGTGTTTTTCCCCTTTGCAATGAAATGAAGCTAATTTTTAGGTAAGTCAGTAAGATCCTGAGAAACTAGATTACAGAGCTGTTTAGTGACATGCCTAAATACTTCCTGTCTTGTATCTGAAGTTGATATAGCTTGTCTACAATACTTCTCCAGAAAACTTATTTGTAAAGTTGTTGAGGTTTTTTTCAAATTTTTTTTTTTCTTTTTTTTTAGTTTGGTTGGTTTGGGGTTTGGGGTATTTTTAAACAGTTCCATGTTTGGAATGTTAACTTAAATTCTGGAGGGATGGATTAGTGAACAGAGCTGCTGCTAGTGAAGTTAAGACACAGAGTAAATACAATGTATAACTTATAAGACTGATTTATTGGCTGGCTCTACATCTTAAAATTTAAATACGATACCTGTATACATACAGGTGCATAATAATATGACTGCAAATATCTGGAGATATGCATGCGCATATGTTGAGCAGTTTTAAGCACAAATGAATTGTTTAACTTCTCTTTTAATGAAGCAACATCTATTCATGATAAATTCATACACTATCAATATTGAATCAATAAATCTAAAATCCATTATTTTTACCAGGAAGTGAAATTGTTAGCTTAGTTCTTAGGTAGAGTTTGCAGTGAAGTAATCTATCCTCCAATGTCAGAATATCCTGTATCTTAATGAAAGATACAATACTTCTATTTAAGAAATTAAAAGGATAATATTTTATAAAAGGTAATTGTGATCTAAAACTCCAGTGTTGCTATTTTTTTTTTAATAGCAGACAGGCCATAATTTTATTAAAATGATCAGGATAATGAATAATACAACTCATTTTGAACTTGGCAAAAAATAAGCCTTATGAATTACAATTTCTTCTTTTACACAAACTTTTACATGACTCTTCCTGTCTTAGAGTATTACCCAAGAACTTTGCCACCCAAAGAATCATGTTGCAGATGGAAGAAAGTAGACTTAGCATTTGAGATTGAGAGTTGATTTGAAATAATAAATTTTACCTTCATTAGGAACTTTGGTAGATATTTCTGTTGGGTTTTGAGCTGTTTCTACCAAAAAGACAAAGGTAGTTTTCTCCCTATGAATAAAGATACCTGTAGTTACAACCTTGCAATGCCACCCATGTCTATATGAGCATGCAGCTCCCATTTGTCTATTGTCATTTCTTTGTCCTGGGCTACTTTACTGACACTCACCTCAGAGAAGCGAGCTGAGAACGGAAGTATGTTCTGGCTACGGTTTCAGTGAAGAAAGTCAGTAGGTGAACCCTTTGCTGACTGAGTTTCAGCACTTTCTGTCTTCAGGAAAGGCATGGGTATACATGGAGGCTGAGTCTGGCCTGGCATTTCTCCTTACTAATGGAAGTCATTATCCAAACATTCTGGTGTCTTTAACTTCAGCTTTTTCAGCTTCAGCAGATTTGCAAACAAGTCTATCTGGTTCCTTTTGAGCCTTCTCCACTGCATTTTTCCACATCTCCTAATCCTATGGATTTATCAGTAGATAGCAGGTAGCTCTCTCCTCCAAGCAGGTCTGATAGATATTTAATTGACAAACATTTGCATCTTTTATGTCTACGTAACATAGGCAATCTCTTCATAGATGTCAGCCATCTGCTGTTTCTAAGTATCATTTGACAAGAACCAATTCCTGTGCCCTTTAACTTCCTAGAAACTGCTATGAGCATCTAACCTCCCTTTTCTCTCTTTATTAGTCGAAGTGTCACACCAGCTCTTTCAGGACGTATTGTAACCCAGGAGAACAGAATACAGTTATCATAAAGTGATCAGGAGCCTGAGCTGTTTTGGCTTTGTAATTAGCATACAAAGCTTTAAATTTCACCTCTAAATTAATAGCAGCTGCTCTGAACAATGGAAAAGGATGCATAATGTGGTCTTACCACATCACCTTCTTCAGAAACTATTCCTGCTTCTTTTTATGCTAGTTGAATTTTCCTTCCAGCTTTCAGTTGTTTTACAGGTAGCAGGTGTTGTAGCAGCCTGTCCAGAAAGCACAATGAATCAGAGATAGCCATTGCAGAACAGTGCATTATATAGAAGGAAAGATGTGTGATCTTGTAACTAACTCTGCTTTAAGTAGGAGTTTGCACTGTTTGGCCTTCTGAGATCCCTTCCAACCTGAATCATTCTTTGATTCTATGAAATGTTTAGCTGTTGAAGTGTGGACAAAGGTTTTAGAATTTCTTCCTTGAAAATCTAGAGTAAAACTTTCACATATAGAACTTCCAATTAATGTTTTCACTGGACCCAGTTTCATTTCAGCTTTTTCAGTAGATAATTAACCTCTCATGAGTCTTTTAACTTTTGTTCATTAGTCATGGTCCCAGACATTGTATTCAAAATCTGCAAAACTGAATGTCTGAACTCAGATTTGTAAATTCATGTTCTTCTAGTAAAAATGACTGCTTTTACTTCAGAAATGCTGATTGAGGGGAAAAAAAAAAGGAAACTTTCATAATTTTTAAATAAAAAGTTTTACTTTGAAGTGCTTAAGTAGAACCTGATTTTCAGAATACAGATCTGAAAATATTGGCTTAAATGGAGGATTTTTTTTTTTTTAAATACAGGATATGAGTTTTTCATATTATAAAGACTTGGTAGACTTCATAGAATCATAGAATGGTTTGAGACCTTAAAGATCATCTAGTTCCAGCCCCCTTGCTATGGACAGAGATACCTTCCACTAGATCAGGTTGCTCAGAGCCCCATCCAACCTGGCCTTGAACACTTCCAGGGAGGGGGCATCCACAACCTCTCTGAGCAACCTGTTCCAGTGTCTCACCACCCTTGCAGTAAAGAATTTCTCCCTAATATCTAATCTAAGTCTACCTTCTTTCAGTTTAAAACTGCTACCCTTCATCCTATCACTACACTCCCTAATAAAGAGTCTCTCCCCATCATTCCTGTACGCCCCCTTTAAGTACTGGAAAGCTGCTATAAGGTGTCCGTGGAGCCTTCTCCAGGCTAAAGAACCTCAGCTCTCTCAGCCTGCCCTCACAGGGGAGGTGCTCCAGCCCCCTGATCATCTTCATGGCCTTCCTCTGGACCTGCTTGAACAGGTCCATGTCTTGTGCTGGGGGCACCAGAGCTGAACACAGTACTCCAGGTGGGGTCTCATGAGAGCGGAGTAGAGGGGGAGATTCACCTCTCGACCTCCTAGCCACGCGTCTTTTGATGCAGCCCAGGATATGATTGGCTTTGTGGGCTGCAAGCGCACATTGCCAGCTCATACTCAGTTTTTCATCCACCAATACCCCCAAGTCCTTCCATCCTTAAGAAACCTTCATTGGTTTCTTAAAATGCCTTCATGCCTTCTGATAAGCCTTTCTTCTTTTTACCATCCATTTAAGGCAACAGTCTGTCACCTACATGAACCTTACTAAACTCCAGAATATGAGAAAATAACTGCATTTTTCATTTGAGGTGAATGATAATAAGTAATTTTGTAAATCACTATGTCTCTTCATCTAGTTAACAATTTCTCATAAACTTTTCTTGCTTTTCAACACAAGTGAAGAATCACACCAGTTACCATTCTGCAATGAATAATAAGATACGCAGGTGTGTTTACAAGTTGGGGGGGGGGGGAAAGAAATGCCATTATTTACTAGCGAGACAGTTTTATACATTAGATTGCATGGCAGAAGTTTAGCATTCCATAAAAGTATGTATACTAAATCCTGTCCCTCATGTGCCCTTGACAATTCTGGTGCCAGATCACTGTTCTAATTTTCTGTTTCATTTCACCAGTGTTGGGTATAATCTCAATATGTGTGCAAAACCATGTTTTATGAACACAATTAACATTGTAGCCACTGATTAACTCTTAATTGTATGTGCTTCAAAAGTGTCATGCAAATAGAAGATTTTGTTGGGGAATGAACAGCAGAATTCAACATTGCAGAAATTTTCAGCAATGTTCTGATTCTTAAGAAAATTCTGAAGTTACCTCACACCTTCTGATGGCTTTGTAGTTCTAGTGGTATTTTTCCAAATCCCAAAGTAGCCCAGAATCAAAATGAGAAATTGTCTTTCCCTCTAGGACTTGTGGTTTTTTTATGCAAATCTTAGACCCATATCTTCTTACATGTTTTGATGCCTGTGTCTGGTTACTTACTTGAGTTTTCTGGTATTTCTATAAAACAGCGCCAGGTCTTGTAGTAGTTCTGTGTTACTGTGACAAGTTTTGAGGAAACAGAAGGTCCTGATTCTTCTTTGTTTGTTTTACTGTAATCTTCATCCTAAATCATTCCCTCCATCCAGGGTTGCTCTGATGATCCAAACGGTGCCTGCTGGTTTGCTTTAAGCTCCTTACACCTTCTTGTCCCCAGACAGAACACGAGATAATATTTTGTTTACTTCCTGCTCACCACACTTTTTTCCTTTTTCAAAGACAAGTCCACAGAGTTCATAAATGTAGATAAATTGCCTCTATAAACACCTATAAGTAAGCGTTCCATCTATATATGCTAGCTTTCTTAGTCTTTTTGTCTTATCCTATGTCCTGTGTATTCTTTTACACAAAACTAAAACCAAATGCAGAGAGGATGAATTATCATCAGAATGTATTTTATCTATTCTTTACAGAAGTGAAAATATAGCAAGTAAAATTAGATCACTGAAGTCATCAATGTAGCCTTTTTACAATCTGGATTGTAAATAAATTATTAATCCTTGATTATTTCTCTTTCCAAATTTTATTTTTGAATTGTATTATGTATTTATACAGTTATCACTGAGATGAGAATCATTTGCCAAAGTTATAGATTAAAGGAGTTCACAGCAGGTGAAAAGAAGACTCAGTATGTTTAGCAAAGCAAGTGGTCTGTTTAGAAAGGCTCATCTCTGATACTGTTGAAAGTCTAGTAAGTCAGTCTTACATGTCGTTCAGCACAATGGGGCTTTGCAGTGCTCTCTGTTTCTCATTTTAGCTGCAGAAGGTATTCAACTATTTAATACAATTCAGAAAAGATACCACCTTGTCTTAAAGTGCATTAAAATATTGGCTTAAGCAAATTAGTTTTGTCATCACATTAATTTCAGTGATTTAAAAGCACCAGTATTAATATATGCAAGACTGAAACTCAGTATTAGCTTAGCATTAATAGTAATTTAATGTGGGTAATGTTATTACCAAGATTTCCTTTGTTTGGCAAGCCCTGTAGTGAGAAACTAGAAATTGGTAAACAGTAAATACAGGTTCACCTTCACATTTAAATGATGTTCTTTATATGCTTTCATGTCTCTAACCCTGTTTTCAAATGGTATTTCATTTCCTGCCTTTTCTTTCTACTCTTCTATGTATAAATATGCTAATAGGTACTGAGAATTAAGTTAACTGTCTCAGTACAATATTTATTATCTAGGATGTAAGTACTGAAATTTTTTTAGTATATATATAAGGGTGTGACTTTTGTCATTTATACATAGCTCTGCATCAGGCAATTCATGAAGTCATTGAAAGAGGGCTCAGAGACCTTTTGGAACACTGTGCAGATGGAGTATGTGTATTCTATACTGCCGTGATACAGCTGTATCTTCACTCTGTTACTCAACAATATGAAGCTTGGAAGTGTGATGCTTTGACCATCTTTCTGCACCCTTTAGTATGTTGTGCAGCCTGAGAGCAGTCTCTCACAGTACAATCAATTCTTGTGAGCAACACAGGGAAGAAATATTTTCTTGGACTTTCAGAAATTGCTGCAACTCAAATATGGCTCAAACAGAATTTTATTTCTAAATTTAAGCTCCTTTTTTATTACTTAAAATCTGTTTTCTCAAAATATCTGTTCTAGAAGCTTAAAGTAAAAACAAACAACACTCTCTTACCTGTAAATATAGTCTTCCATTCATTGTCTCATAAGTAATAGAAAAGGAAATAATATTTGAGAAAACAGAGAAGACCAATTTCGCCGTGGCTTGGACTATACTATTCAAGATATAGCTTAAAATACCTGTGCAAGTCTTAGAAGTGGTGTGTGTGGTAGAAATTCCGACAGGCTTTTTTCTGTAACCTTGCCAGCAGTCAACCTGCAATTTCAGGAAAACTTCAATTATAGTATGCATGTTTCAGTCTCAAAAATTGAAAGTCTGTAATGTAAATTCATCTTATGATTTCTAATCACTTTATACATCTCATTCCCAGAAGTCTAATCACTACTAAATTCAAGTGCTTGCCTAATGCAAAACACTTGCCAAATTTTTTAAAAAATTATTCTATGCTGCGTAATAAATCAGAATTATTGAGCTCTGTCCAACTTTCTTCAAGAAGTAATTTTGCCTAAAAGTTCTTGCAAAGCAATTGAGAGTGTATCAATAAATTACTTATCAGTCAGTGGAAATTCAATACAAAATCCAAATGCCTGTGTTTCTTTTTTTTTATTTTTGAGAAATTACTTTTTGTTACTTTAGCATTGAAGAAATAAATAGGTGTGTCTCCATAAACTAATGTATCTCCAGAATTATACAGAAGCATAAAAAGGGATGAATTTTTACAAAATGCTATCAGTTCTTATTTTTATATATATATTTTATAGATACGTATAGATATATAAAAAAATAAAAGCAGTTTTATCAGTAAACAAAGTAAGAGAGATTAAGCCTCAAACACAACCTGATATGCAAAGAAAAAAACACCAAAACCACAAACCAAAAAAAACCTTATTGCTATTTTCAGTATTTTGTCATTGGTATGTATATTTGGAAAAAAAAATGTGTATGCCCGTACTTGGTTCTTGTTCATTAATACAGTTGTTTTGCTTTTAAATGTTTTTATCTTTTTCCCATTGTATTTTAAACAAGCATTTGCTAAAATGGAATAGTGACATGCTTCTACTTAACAGCTGTTATAGTTCAACAGTCACCTGAAATGAGTATCGTCACTCCTTTTTCATTGCAGCCATACATTTCTGTTCTTTAGGAAGATTGATATTAATTGAAAACTGAAATGCTTCCAGTTTCTAAAATTACTTGTGGTATCACTGATTAGGTCATTATTCAGTGTTGAATTGTTCTACGTATTTTCATATAAATCCACTAGTTAGATTTAGTAATACCTGTGAAGAACAAACTATTTTTCCTTTTATTAATTAGCCTAGCATACTGAAACAATACACAGTACAGTATGCCCTAGTTAGCAGTGGTGTGGATCAGATGACTGATTTCAGATGACTGAAATATTTGAGTCAAAATACATTTTCAGAGTTTTGCTGGAGAATAGTAACTTTTTAAATTTTTTTTTTTTTTAGTTCAGGATGAGAGTTTAATATATAGCTGTAATAAAGAAAACCTATCGGGATGAGTTACAGTCCTCTGTTCTGTTTGATTGGGAGTTTGGGGTTTTTTTTTCCCATTAGTTTAAGCTTAAATGATGAAAATCGGTTCACTGCAATTTCAGACTTTGGTAAGAGAGATACAGCATCATCCCACTAAAATCAGAAGTATAATTCTATAATTGAATAGGGTTGGCCCTGTACTATAGTGGAATATGACATTTCTTTTTCTAAATAATTCTAGCCCCTCATGAATGACCCCATGTTCTGTACAGAAAGACATGGGAGAATCCTTTATAATGGTCTTGATTTTCACAATGTACAGTGTCTGCTGACCAATAACATTTTGCCAAACTGCACAGTTTTTATAATGCCCTATACATGGTAGTATTTTTTACTTAAGCCTCTTGAAAGAGTCCCAGTTGATGCTCAAGCTGTATATGTTTTAATTTTGTTTTTATTGTTTTATAACATGAGTTACAAGTTGGAAACACAAAATAAGGATCTGTTTCTTAAGGTAGTTTTTTCCTGATGTGGCTGCTTGTTTATGTACAAACTATGAAAAAATGGATCTTCATATTGCTTAACATACAGCTAAAATATTTGTGTGTGCATATGTACAAGCCCATATTTTGCTAATACACAACTTTATGCATTCACAGTGTCCCAGCTTTCTCATATGCATTAAGAGTTTTAGTGCAAAAGTATGTATACCTATTTTATGAGGGACTGTCAATGATTGTAAGTAACAGAACTGCTGAAAGTGTGAAACTTTGCTTCATTTATTTCAAAATAGTTTTGGGTAGTAATTATATGACCATATGATAAATCACATTGTATAGCGTTTTAACATCTTATTTCTTAAAGTAAAAGTAGTGTAATTTTGGATATTTTATAATATATATCTCAAAGATGTCAAAAACCATGCTTTGAATAAGTTTTGTATGTTATGTTTTGAAAATTGGAATTTTACATTTTTCACTACACTTATAAAAAAAGAAGAGTTATTCTGTCAGGATCTAATACTTTTTTAAAGAGAAATGTGTATATAAAAATTTTAAACAGAGCAGTGCTTTTTTGCTATGTTCAAGAATTAATGTTAAGCATATGTATATTATTTAGAAAACATGATCAATAAATATGACTCTTAATTCTTTTTTGTGTTTATTTTGAACAGAGGCCTGATGATAAGTTATTAACCTTTGCTCAACTAAATGAATATTTTTAATGCTAATCATAAATATATTGTAATTTGTTGTGAAGGTATTAGTTGCATGCTCATCCATCATGAGACTGATGTTTACATTTTTTCACCTGCTTCTTGATTAAAAAAGATTCAATAAATACCTTAGCAGTTAGTATATTGCTAAAAACTCGGTAGCTTCAGTGTAATTGTTGTAAGAAATGGAACACAGTTTGCTGGCTATAGTCCGTGCTATAGAATGGTGCATTCTAAGGTGCCAAAGTAAATCTCTCTAACTTTGCAGACGTTGGCCCTGTTTGTTTGTAGACTGAGAACTGTTTCTAGTGTGCTCATTGAACTTGCTGGAATTTGTGTTTACTATAGTCTTCATTTTCCCCAAGAGGAGGAGAGGAAAGAATTATTCCTCATGTGGTCAGCATATCTTTGAGTATTTATGTGAGTTCACCATCTTGATTTCAAGTCATGAATTTGTTTTTACATGCATAAGCATGCATATTTACATGCATTATTTATCCAATTGACTTTAAATTCCATTAAGTTCCAATGAGTAGGAGAAAGATTTTGTCTTAGGCATTTTTTATTTATTTTAATTTTCTAGTTATGTTACTTTTGTTGGTTTATTTATTTTTTTAACTGTTCAGTCTAAGGCTTGTAAAGGTTGATTTGCTCCTGAACTGCTTTGTTCCCAGACATTGCCATCTTCCCCAACTACCACCAAGTCCTCTCCATCTGATCCCATGACCACCTCCAGAGCCAATCAGGTACAGTATCATCCTACCATCTACACCATACTTTTCACGGGTGACAGCTTGCAAACTGGAGAAAAAGATATGGTGGGTTAAGGATTTATTCGTTCATTCACATATATACACCCATAACCATAGATATCTAACTCTTTTTAGAAATTGGTAAATTGAATGGAATACATTTTTTTCTTTTAATTTGTTTTGTTGTCTTTGTTAAATCTCTGATGAAAGCAAAATATCTTGTAAAATAGTCCTTTTTTAATTTGATTTGATTAATAAATAGCAAGGATACTTGCTGGTGTGTTTGTAGACAGAGTAACTCTTGGTATATGTATGTTTATGTATATATGCACACACGTATTTACTTCCTGGATCATTTATAAACTATGATGGAATTACCCCTAAAACCACACTTAATTAGCTGGATATCTACGTAGGAATGGCAAACAGACTTTATTTATTTGTTTACTTTAAGAATTTTTAAATGTGTTTGTGGACAGTAACAGAGGGGCATTATTTAAATAGTGTATGTAATTAAAAAAAAAAGATTTGAAATGAAAATTTATTTACAAAAAATGAAGTAAAATTAAGTCTTTCTGAAAACATACTAAACACATCTAAGTATGTTTAATTTATGTCTTATTTTTTAAATGCATAAACTGTGCTTTTATCAGTATTTTAATTACAGTCGTTTATTTCTCTCTTAACTGGAAAAAAACATGTCCAGTTCATTATGTCCACAAATCATATACTGTGTATCTTTTTGCCTTCCTTATGAAAATTGTTAAAGTTACTTCATACCATGCTTTTTAGAACTGATTCATGCTTAATAAATACCTTATTCATTTTTTTAATGTACTGTTAAACTTGATGTACTTTGTGTTCAAATAATGTGAGTATTCAGTATGTGCTAACAGTTTTTAACACACTATTTATTTAAGTTAGCTGAATTCTTCTGTCAGATCTTGCACAAATATAGATCAAATACCAGAAAAGTTTTCTTCACAACAAGCTAATTTCCCCTGGAAGTTAACATTGTTGTTAATTACTGATCCACTGATACTTTGTGAACTGCTTAGAACTTGCTGGCTGTATGAACAAACAATTTAACATACATCGGGATGCAGGCATATTACAACAATATATCACATTTTTGATCAACATATGACTGTCTGTTGAAAAGGACATCTAATACAGAAAGTAATGAAATTTAGAGAGAAATTGTACAGATAGAAGAACTACTAAGAAAAATATAAATTGTGATATCCCTCACTTCAATTTGAAAGCCTTCTTCATCAGTCTGCTTCCATTCCAGCAACAGTTATTTGGCTTCATCATCATTAAATAACAAAGATAAAATCTTTGCCAGCAGCTAGGGGTATTTTATGAACACTCTGTTCAGCCTTTAATCTCTTTCTTAATTTTAGTATTTTGTGTATTTTAATTAGAAGATTTTGAAAATGTTGAGTGCACAGATCTTTTTAAAAGTGTTCTTACTATTTTTCCTTTCTGTGTTTTCTTTCCCGCTTTTTTTTTTTTTTTTTTTTTAAATTATGAGTATACTCTGATGATCATTATGTGGAGAAAAAGGAAGAGGTGCTTTTATTTACAGGAAATACTATTTGAGCATGCTGTTTAATTAGCATCAGAGAAGTACCTACTTTGCGTCTGTTCTATGAATTTCGAATTATCAAAATTACGGTGTAGTGTATAAACTTTAAATGACTTTTTAATAGCTAAAAATACTTATTTTTATAGAAAGTTGTTCTGTGAGAATATTCTCAAGTGATATAGCTGACTATCCAAACTAATGGAAATGTATGCTTTGTGTCCTGCTTATATCCCACATTACACCTTTTAATGCATTTTTTTCTTAACCTGTGTTCAATTCAGTTTTCATACAAACAGTCAAGATCCCTTTTGAATAGCATTAAAATTGTATATATGAAGAAGGGTAATGAGTTCCTTGAGTGAATTTTGGAATGGTTTTTATCATTAACCCTTGATATTCCTACTGGTTCCTACTGGTTTATAACTATTTTATCCCTCCTAGTGTTTCCTAGTTGTTTCTAGACATTCCAGTAGGAATGACAAAGCACATGAGAAGGCAATTAAGGCCTTTCTATTCTTTCTAGTGATAAGTGACGTAGCTGGCAATTGTTCCCAGACTGTAGTAGTGATTAGCATTCAGCACCAGTATATCGACAAGTATCTGCACTGCGGCTGTCACATGAAAATAGGTTCCAACACAGTAATCTCAAACCTGTCAGTAGTCATGTAAGTACCCAATAAGAGAACATTAGAGAACAACAACAAATGTTTCTTTTGATATATGGTTGTGTAAGATGATTCTCAATAGAAAATAACAGTTCAGGTATGGGTTCTCTCACAAGATGTTATATTAGGATAACAGGAAGGAGCTTATTTAACTGGATGGATGTCAGGAAATTTAGTGTTAAGGTGGGAGATAAATTCACAGCACACCCTGTTGTGTGGATATAGTAGCGTATCAGGCTTAAGATTATTCAATTTTCTATAATATTTTAATTGTAACAAGTTATTTTATATTAAAGATTAGCAAGGTGATTAAGCAAGGTTTACGTAATGCTTAATGCTGGGCTGCTGTTGGAGTGAGATTTTTAAACTGGGCTGGAGGACTCCCCATAAGTCATTGCAGTTAGAGAGTTGTCGAGGATTGGTGTTGGTGAGCATACCTGATGGTTTGATCCTTCCCACTGCACGAGCATGTTGGTTGTATTCTCCTGACAGAGTTTGCATAGTGGGAAGAACAATTTCTAGGCATGCTTTTTACTGCAAGAGGAAAATAGTTCTGCCAACAGAGGTCAGAGGAAGTTGGGCAGGAAATCTGGCTTGTATTATGTCTTCCTTTTAATGACTCACTTTGCCTCCATTCATATGAGATCATAAGTCCTTTGTATGGCAGTTTTGGCTCTTGTTGCATTGTTGTTTTTTGAAAAATCCAGTGTTCATGAAACTACTCATTTTATGACTCTCAAGAAGAGGATAGTCTCTAAAATGTCTTATATAGTGGAAGAAAACAGTTCCTTCAGAACTGTCGTGTGTTGTGTTATACTGAATTGCCATGGACGCAACAGAAACCTCTTGTGTTGGAAGTGGTTTTTTCTTTAGTTCTTTGTTCCAGGAAGATATACATCTGTCAATATTATTGTTGTAAATGTCTTGTTTATTTTTTCAGTAGAACTTCCTTGGGCCTTTGTTCACATTAAAAATCCATACACTGCAAACTTTCCAAGGCAGAAAGAACCCAAGAGGCAGTAGAAGTAGGGGCATTTCAAATAACTTTCTTTTTTTCCCCCTTCCTGTCTGCCTATCACTGAAAAGAACTCAATCTTTTAGATTGTACTGTTAGACTGAGAGCTTCTGTGTTACCCCCTCATGAACTTTGTCAGCTTTGTTTATAACAGAACACTGACAGACATATAGCTACAGTGGTAAAACTGTTCTGCTGACGCCCCTGGAGCTGGCAGAATATGGCTTTACTTTTATTTACCAGAAGGAGGAAATCAATTTTACTTTTCCACAGTACATCTCAAGTGGGAATTTCATCTCAAAAGTGATGAATAACACCATAAACATCATATAAAACGTGTTTGCTTTTCCTCTGTAGAACCTTGTAAACGTAGAAGTTTTAATACTTATTTTAACAGTTAAGTGACATTAGATAGACAAGTATTTCTATAATTAAATTGCTTACATATTTCCTTTTGTTTACAAGATTATTTTTTTCTTTTTATCTGCCTGCTTTACTGATGTTACTGTTATTTTAGAGGGAGAAAAATGATTGCTATAAACCTAAGCTTTGTATTTCTCCTTTGTCTATTTGATGTACACCTAAAAATGCAGTTGCAAACCCCTGTATGTTTCCTTCTTCAATTCTCCCTTTTTCCATAAGATTGATACCACTGCTGACCTTTACTGCTGGCTGTAAGAGAATAAAAGGCCAAAACACACATGCCCACTTACAAGTGAGTCAGGAGAGTGATGGATAGGAGTCCTTTCCCTTTCTCTTATAATTTAGATAGGCCTAAGCTTAGTAATGTAGTAGGATTTATCATCATAAACTTTGTGTCATTAACTTACTATATAAACTTTATTTTATTTTTACTTTTTTAAATGCAGTAGTTTTTCCCATGGCATTTACATTTTTTTACAATTATACTTCTATTTTGCTTCTTTGTTGTTGCACCTGAAACTCTCATTTTATTATTTAATATAGTGTAATACAAATTTTGTGGAGTACAGATAGATGTAGGATTTGTCCATTCAGTCCTCAAGGTTTACAGTTTTTTGGAGCATATCTAAGTCATCCGGTTGCTGCAATGTCTGTAATAAATAATAGTTTTCAACCTTTTTACATGATGGGACTGAGCCAGTTTTCTTCGTGCTGCCTGTACCCAGCAGGTACAGCACAAGCGTGTGGCTGTTACAATCTTGGTATTAGGAATTTGTACTTTCGGCTTATATTATCTCTTTATTTTATGCAAAATCTATAGCTTGCAATGGGATATAATAGTACACATATAACTAGAGACTGGGGAATTAATTGATATCTATAAATTGTAATGATTGATGTAGATGGTCTCCCTCCTTTCCGGTTTTAAAGAACAGTCCTATCCCTGTCTGTAAAATGACTTGCAGAAGTATAATCTTCTCATTCCTGACAGAGAGGTAGAATCTGAAAATAGAGGTTGTCTGTAAAGCACACTGACAGCTTTTAAAGGGTTGATGAACTCATATCACTTATATTTAATATATAATTTGTTGTGGGAGGTGGAAGAAGAAATAGGAAAGAAGCTTTGTTTTAATCTTCTGTTATAATTAGGACATGGAATTTTAAATATGTATAATATCCAACTTCAAATTATAAAATCTTTACCAGTAGATTAATCTTGAAGTACAAACAGTGAATTTTAATGATGATCTCAGGATACTAGGTAGCCATCATAGGCCATTGAGATACTATCTCTATTTGACTTTGAAAATTTGTTGTGAGGGTTAAAGATATTCTGTCTCTGATTCTTTATCTGCAGTATTGATCTAATTTTAATTCCCTAATTTTCATGTCATTTCTTACAGTGGTATTGAGAAAGTCTTTTCTTTTTAGGTCTGTCACAGATTGACTGGTGCTGTATATGTATCGCTTGATCTTTCCAAATCTCAGTACTGTGTATTTAAAAGCAAAGTCAATACAAAGTTATTTAGCACTCTGATAAAAGGTGTTGTAGAATTAAAAAACTGTTACTACTTTGATTTGATTGGTCAGAATATTTGCTATGGTAGTTCTCTCTGAGATAAGAATTTGACCTTTTTTCAGCCTGTCAGATTGGTCATTGATAAATACAACCATTTTATTTACATCCAGAAGATGATAGCCAAGTTCACGCACAAAAGTAATGTGCTGTTTGAAAGAGACTTCATCTAATAGACAATGTTTCATATGGACCCATCACTAAAGAATTTAGTACACCGGATTCTAAAATTATAAATACACGAAGACCACAAATATAATAAATTATTAATATATTAAGCAAATATATTCTTCTAATTATGGCATCATACCATTTTTTTACTCACAAGTAGATGCATAAGAAGGAAATCAGGTTTGGTGTGGCAGTGGTGTTCAGAACTATGTGATAACTGTAAAAACCTCATCATAATGTTTAGGGGAATAGAGTTGAAGGAATAGGCCCTGTATTTTGCTGACTTTTTTTGGAAGGTTCCCAAACATGTGGTATCCTTTTGCTGCCTACAGAAAAATTCTTCGCATAATTTCTCAGCATAGTGTATCTTTTTGGTTAAGTATCAGCAAGGACTTTCATCTTCAGTTTTAATAGTTATTCAGCTTCACATTCAGAGTTTGTTTCTGTTTAGGTCTTGCTATTGCTACCGTGGACTTACCCAGTAATAATTTTGACTCCCCATTGAACATTGTGCATTGTAACATGATTGAATGAAAGTGCCTACATTAGGTAGAAAAACATTTCTCTTTCTAGTGTGAGAAAACCCTTATATTTCACATTTGTCGATAATTTTATCAATTGTGAATTCATATCTGAAAAGTGACTTTTTTGTTTCAATTTCATAAGAAGACCGAGTTCCCTTTTTTGATTGCAAGTTGCTCATGGCACACTGTGAACAGCATGTAATAAATAATGTTTGAGATAACATATCTAGAAAGGGCTAGGAAGAATTATTCCCCTGTTGAAGTGAGAGGACTTCAGTAGATGTTCCAGTGCTTCAGAGGTAACCTTTCCTCTGCTCTTCAGCTGAAATGCTTCATTTTATGTCTAAACTCTAAGCAGAATTAACCTATACTCACTCCATAGACTAACTGTAGACATATTTTTCTGGTTCTCAGGTTAATACATTATTTTTATTATATTTCTCTTGTTCTTTGACCACATTTTCCCAATATTTTGCAGTATCCGAGCTCAGCACTTTTGTTTGCATTGTGTCCTTAAAATATATATTTTTTTTTTAGTTACGATAAATATTTTTAAATAACAGTTTTAAAAAATCTTATATGCAAATAAATTTGGGTTTTTTACTCTTTCTTATTGTCTGTTTCAATTTTTCCCATTTGGACAACTATGTAGGTAATTATTTGTGTTCATACTCCTTTATATTGATTTACTTGTTTCCTTTCTTCTCCTCTCTCCCACCACACAGCAATTTTAGCGTTCACTGTTTATTGTTCTTTTCCTAAGTGTAGAGGAAATGTTGCCATGACCTTTCATGAGACATGGAGAAAGATGTAGCTTCTCACTGCTAAGTCTCTGAATATTACTGGCATATCATTCATAGGATGTCATGAATGGTCTGCCAGTTGCAGTCCTGTAAGTAAAAACATGGTTCCATGTTCGTGTATCTTGTTTTGATTTCGTGCTTGAAAAGTATTAGAATCTGTTAGCTTCCTAATTCATCCCCTCTTCAAAAAGATGCACTTTCTCAGTGTAATGGACAGCATTACTGTTCCTTTTCTATTTAAATGGATAAATATCTTAAATAGATCAATTTCTTATGTTTTGAACTCTACCTGGTTGTTAGATCTTTCGGTTTTCTCCCCACAGATACAAATCAGGAGGGGAAAAAAAAAGAAAAAAAAAAAACCTATAAAACTAAAGCTTGAAATAAATACAAGAAAACAAAGGGACAAGGACAAACTAGTTTCTTTTTTTTGTGTAAGAAAACAGCTTTTAACAAGGCATTACATGGTCACCCCTGCTGTGCATTTATGAAGACTTAGCCTATCACTGGTTTCAATCCTTAGTTTAGTTATTGGTTTTAAAACTTGATAAAGGAAGTGAATAACAGTAGAATTTTGGAAACATACTAAGATGATTTAGAAAACATATAAATTTTACTGTACTGTGACTTTAATGAAACCTGCTTTTGATCTCATTAATTTATTTTTAAATCAATGTTACCTCTGTGAACACGCTGAGATTTGGGAGAAAAGTTATCATTACTTTTTCCTGTACACTTATTATTTGTGTGTGGTTTATTCACTTTAAGATATTTTGGAGTGAATGTGTAAAAAGATAATGCTTTTTGGATTGAAATGATTTTGCTTTAGACTCACATGGATATATTATTCAAGTTGTTTAACTCTTAAACAAAATGTTGCACTGTAATTAAAGTTCTTGTTCTTTCATTTAAGGATATTTGTAGATATGATAGGTAGGTTTTGGCATTTGTCCATGTCCTTGCACTGAGAAAAGGTCCTATCTGCTTATGAAAAAGGATCATTAAACCCATAAATGTTGGAGAATACATATTCTTCTCTGTCAAAATACAGTAAAGGTCTTCAAATGCCCTGTGCAAAGAGGTGGTTAATTTTTTCATTTTCTTTGTTCCAACTATTTTAAGCATACTTCTTTTATCAATACAAAATGAAAATAAATAGCATGTTATAAAGTGCCAGATATTTCCATGTTCAAGTTCTATCCCATGTAAGCTAGAGTGAAAGTTGGTAGCACGTAACTCCGTGATCGAACCAAGATTATCTTTGACTTTGAGTCCTTAATACTCAGGTCTGGTGACATACTGTTTCGTTCAGAACTAGTATTGGGAGAAAAAGCCAACCATATTCTAAGGTATACAGGCAAAGAGTCAGTGCACTCTGCTCTGTGAACAACCCAGAGAAAACAGAGGATCAGAGCAATTTCCAGAATGCAAATCTGGATGACTTTATTGCTCTTTTCTGCTGCATGCTGTATCAGTCACAGAAAGGTTAGACTCTTAAGTTTTCAACTATTCAGAATTTAATTTAGCAGCTCTTAGGGAGTTCAGAGTTTATGTATGTGATCAAGAGTTGTATGAGAATGTGGAAAGAAACACTGAGGTTACAGAGCTTACTGTCACAGGACAGATCCTGTACGGCACAGACTATAAGGTACAAAAGGCAATACCATATTTTTCTGACATGTCAGAGCTAAGTTGGGTAAGGCATCGTTAGGCCTAGCCCTAGAAGATCCTGCTTTGGGCATATGATAGTTAATATTTTCTTTGTGCCATCTGAAACTTTATCATTATCCCAAACTGTTTGTAGGAATAGTGCAACAACGCACTGCACTTTCCTGCAGGCTGTATGCTAGATACATCACCTGCCTTTTGCATGATTTGAGAATTCATCAGATGGTGAGAAGTCATAGATACATGTGAGACAAACACACCAATTAAAATAGGCATCTGCCTGATTTGAGTGAAAAAGGAGTGTTCTTTGTATACAAGTCATAGAAAGAAGCTGGTTGACTTATTGGACTATAGGGAATAAGAGGTGGGAGATTTTTCCTTTTCCAGAGAAAGGTACATCTGTTGAGATCTTTGCCTGTAGCATAGTATCCCAGACTTAAGACCTGCAGTCAAAACAATATGTAACTGCATCCTATTCAGAAGCAGTATTTTCTGGTAGTTTTGTGCCTGTTGTTATTTTCATGCTTGTTGGTTTTGGGGTGGGGGTTGGTGTTCCCCTCCCCGGCTTCTGAAAATAAATTAGACTCTCTACAAGTAATAACAGTCATTCAGAGGCATAGTTTGCAAATAGTGGATCAGTGGGAGGATGGTGGCCATAGAATCTAATGAGCATCCTTAGAAATGCTCAGGGGCTGAATCCACTGGTCTGTTACCTCCCAGTGACTTACATTTGAATCATAGAATCATTTGTGTTGGAAAAGACCTTTAAGATCATCCAGTCCAACCATTAACCTAACACTACCAAGTCCACCACTAAACCAATTAAGGGTAGAGTAGCAATTTCATGTTTCCTGGCTTGTGGCTGGATTATTTATAATGAAAGTAAAAACTAGGAATCATTAAGGTTGGAAAGGATCTCTAAGATCATCAGTCCAACCATCAACCCAACACCACCATGCCCACTAAACCATGACTCAAAGTGCCACATCTACCTGTTTTTTTCATAGAATCATAGAATCATTTAGGTTGGAAAAGGCCTTCAAGATCATCCAGTCCAACCATTAACCTAACATTACCAAGTCTACTCTAAGCGAATCAAGGGTAGACTGGACTAAACCATGTCCCAAAGTGCCACGTCTACCCATTTTTTGAACGCTTCCAGGGATGATGACTCCACCACCTCTCTGGGCAGCCTGTTCCAATGCTTGACTACCCTTTCCGTGAAGAAATTTTTGCTAATATCCAATCTAAACCTCCCCTCGCGCAGCTTGAGCCCATTTTCTCTTGTCCTATCACTAACTACATGGGAGAAGAGCCCAACACCCACCTCACTACAACCTCCTTTCAGGTAGTTGTAGAGAGCGATAAGGTCTCCCCTCAGCCTCCTCTTCTCCAGACTAAACAACCCCAGTTCCCTCAGCTGCTCCTCAGAAGACCTGTGCTCCAGACCCTTCACCAGCCTTGTTGCCCTTCTCTGGACACGCTCCAGCACCTCAATGTCTTTCTTGTATTGAGGGGCCCAAAACTGGACACAGTATTCAAGTTTGCAGTTTGTAGCCTTGAAGAGGATTTGTCTGGGGGTACAGAGTGACTCCTGGCTGTTTGGGCTTCCATTTCCCCCTGCTTCTCAAATGGCATCTTAGCAAATGCAGCCTTAGAGATCAGAGTCTTTCTGGACTCTTCCCCCCGCCCACCCCTCTGCTACATGCACATTATTCAGCAATAATAAAGTTCTACAACACAAATTATTCATTCAGTAGAACTTGGCATTTGTGATTTGCATGGGGTTAGAGAAGTATGTTTTAAATTTCTATTTCTTTAAAGTTTCTGAAAGCCTGCGATTGAGCAGTTCTGCTGCAGTGTAAATTCTTTCATGTTTCTAGTAACTTAATATATGATATCCATGCTTCTCAGCTTTTTATGATATAGTTTTATTGTTTACTTAACCAAAACATAAATGCAGGAAGAATATTTCGATCTTTATTCTCTTAATAGTAATTGTAATAATTGTGACAATAAATTAACAGCTGCCCCCTACCCATAAGATACTGAAATGCAGTCTCCATGTAAGCTCTTTTAAAATGTTACTGCTTTATGGAATAAAATTGGTTTATGAAATAGATTAAACTGTGATTAACGATGTTCTTTACTGAAGAGTACTGAAGCAAAATACAGTTCCTCCATATCTTCTGTGGACCAGTGCTCATGTATAACTAAGTGATGCACAAAAGAAGAAATCAAGACAAAAGACAAGCAGATCCTTGCAGAATATTTATTGACCATAATATATTTAAAATGTTTAGTAATATAACTGCATAAATACTGCTCAGAACCAGCATTATCACATTCAGTTTTAGAAACAAGGAAATAACAGCTGTTTGTTACAGACTTTTCACAGGTTATATTTCACCTGTATTTGCGCATTTAAGAGGCTGTTTTGGATAAATTCCTGCTTTAATTATGTCAAAAGTAATTAGATAATTAGTGCTACACTTTACATTAGTATTTACAGTAGAGACTGATTGACTGTACACAATGTGTATGTGTACGCTGAGAGCTGTCTTCATGCAATTTCTAAGTAAATTGTAAGTTATGCCTACCTTGCATTAATAGGAACATGTGTGAATGAGGATAATAAAAGGAGATTACAGCTTCGAGGGGATGAAAGTTATGTTTTGAAATCTGAATTTAAGAATTTAATTTAGAAATTAATAATGCCAATAATTTGTGTATGTTTTATTATAAAAATACTTTTGAATATAAGGATACTTTTCTGCTAGGTTTATTTTTATTAAGGAGTCTAGTTACAAAACATGAGCTGTAGAATGCCTTAACTACAAATGTTACTATTACAGCAGATATTTCATAGGTGTAATTATATTCCATAGCTATGTACTATTCAGTACTTGTTATTCAAACCAAAATGGAATTACTTAAATATAATATGATAATGATAAGAAGTTAACTGAATACATGGCTTGTGAAATACAAAATTTTTATTATACTACTAATTGTCATACTGTTTACACTACTAATACAGAAAGCCTTTCTCTTTGACCTATCTGAATTTTATTTTCATGGTAAGAAAAATCAATAAAAGTGAAAGAAAAAAGTATAAACTTGTCAATTTGAATGTTAGAGGACTCAGCAAAATTAGCATTTTTTAACATCACCAAGAACATCTTGTCACTTCAAAATTAATAAAAAAATATTTTATTTGAAATATAACTTATTTTACTGCTGAAATAGTAAAATAAAACTCATTGTTTCATAGTAATATTAATAAAAATATAATTCTGATTGTTTGCAGTTTTATGTAAACTTTCTGAGATTATAATAATTTATAATGCATTTTTTGAGCTCTGTCTAAAAAGAGTCTTTATTGTAATAAGGTTCAAACAGGGACAAATGTGTTATGAAATCAAAACTGGTTAGTAAGTCTGTCGATTTCTTCACCTTTGCCTCATTTTGAGACAGCTCTCTTATTTTTTCATTTTTATTTTTGTATTTGTCAGTATCTTTTCTCTGAAAATAAAAATAAATTTTAATCAGTGGAAGCTGAAGAATATATGTATAGTGTGCATAGGATCTGAGATCAGGGCAAGAGTTAGATGCAGATTCTTTTTTAGTATATCTTTAAAAAGAGAGATTTAAATCCAGATTATGAGGATGGTAACCCCAAATTTATTCTTGGAAAAGTATTTTTCCAAGTTAATGCACACACAGAATTACACATATGTAATACAGGTATAAAATGTATGATGTATATGTGTAAATACAGCCACATACAACTTTTGTGCCCCACTGCCTTAGTTTGCATAAAGAGTCTTTTTTTTTCCCATGTGAACATTTATATCAGCTGATTATCTAGCCATAATTATTAACATTTGCAAGTTATCTATATTCAAGTATTGCCTGTGCCTAGCTTTCGTAATGTTTAATTAAATCTTAAAAGTTGCTATTTTTTTGTTGTTGTTGCTTTTTTATAGTTTTCCTTAATGAACTTTGGCTCCACAGATTCACATTGTATGAGAACAACCCAGAGTACAGATGTATGGAGTCAATATGGTTTGCAAATATGTGGTTTAATAATAAATATATACAATTTTCCCCACTGAGCTAAATTTGGTATGATCTAAGTCCAGGATCTTCACGTTTAACAAGGACGATGCAATTGTACCTTCAATTTTCTCTTGTAATTATAGCTTTTTTTGATAAGCTAGGTTGACTTTCATAACTGGCCTGTATTGGCACCTATCAATCTTGCACCTATCAGTCTTTTTGTTTCTGTTTACTCAAATAGTTGCTAATTTCTGTCATTGCCTCCACTTATTCCAGTGTTTTTTTTCTCTTTGAGTGATAGTTACTATTCCCTTGTAGCTATCTTGGTTAAAAATGTGTAACTACAAGTTTACAAAAGGGTAAAACAGAAAGTAAGATATACATGAAAATTAAACGTATACATATAAATTGACTTTGGTGAACATTAAGTTCTAAGCCAGCCACTTAACTCAGTTGTAGTTATTGATATATTTCCTGAGACCAGCAGCTTGATATTACCTTGTTCTGTTCTCTGATCCTTGTCGGAGACGTAACATCAGGCTCTGAGAGGAAGGTTTTGAAATGGCCTGTCAGAAGACTCTCTTAGCATTAGAGGGCTATGGAGTCCTGTAGAAGTGCTTATTAGGTTTGACGACATCCACCCATTAGTGAAACTACATCCTTTTTCTAATAAAAATTTCTGGTAATTACTGGTTTTTATGACCTAGAGAGATATGGTTATTTAGATGTTTTATCTTTAACTATTCTTTACTTCCTTTCTCATTTGAAAACAATTCTCAAATGACGTCTATGAGATAGCCTCCCTGAGAATTTCATTGAGTAGTTCTTGCTATACAAAATTGGTTTTTAATAGTTAAGCAACTGTCAATACAGAAAGGATCAAGCCTCTGCTGCTGGTCATCTTTTGCAAAGGCAGGGGTGCAAAGTAGCCATAGCCCTTGATACCATTAATCTAAATAGTCGATCTAGATAGACCAGATGTGTTCTGCATAAGCCAAATTTCTTGCTATTTTTCACCATTCTTACAGTGAAAAACACCGTGAAGCTATACAGAACAATCTGTAGGTCAGAATGTGAATAAACATGCTCTTTTCACTGAGCTGAGACATTAATAGGGTAACCACAAGGATTTTAAATCACGTGTCTCCCCTTCCTTCTTTTGCTGAGAAGAATCGAGAACAGAATAATCACCCCAAGACTTTAATTACAAATACTGTAGGAGGGGATGTTAGGGTTTGTTATTATTTTATTTTATGGCCATAGAAACTCAAAGGTGTTAATTTAGACACAGTACATTCATCTTCTATCATCTTTATTGGTTATTGTTTGCCACGTTCATTACTGTTATAAATGTAGCAAATAATTTATCATTCCACCATGTTTACTTTATGCATATTGGTTGATGATATTATAAGCTTTATGTCTCATTTTACCTTACAATTTTGTGATCTACGAGTATAGTGCATGTGTAAAACTGGTGCCAGGTTAGGTCAAGATACACCATTAAAGATGTCCTGTTCTGTCTTTTCTTATGCCTATATATGTAACTAAATATAGACGGGATATAAAATACACCTCTCAGTTAAAAGATATATTACTTAAATTACTTACTATTGCTAAGAGCAGAAATTTGTTTTCAAAGAAAGGTTGGAGAATCTCTTGAAATAATTCTGTAACAGAGTGGAGTTTTTTTTTATTCCATGATGTGGTAATGTGGAGAGTTTTCATTTGGTTTTGTGCATAAACACACTCGTGTCTGACATGATTGCAGCTGTGAGATTCTAAGACACGATGAGCTCTGGCAGGGGGAAGGGATAGCTCCATTCATTGTGCCTGTATAAAGTAGGAATATGTGCATGTCTTCCATATGGACTCATTTGCTTTTGTTTTTCCTTATTGTTTTTAGAATCAGCTGAATTGCGAACAGATGATTTAAAAAGGCACTGCTGAATAAGTAGCTTCTGTACTCTCTAACTGAGCTGGAGCTGTTGGCTAGATACTAAATGCAATAGGACTGTTTCTCCTTAAAAGTAACCAAGTATTATGGAGTCACATATAGAAGTATATATGTAAGGTACAGAAGTGTCTCTATATATAAAAATATAAAATTATATATAGTAGTGATATATTCAGGTGGTTTGGAATTTACTTCATGTATTTACATTTCTCTAAGCTTTTGCATCAAATCTTACGTCAGGGGGAATGGTAAGAAGGACTTTCCTTGGGTTTTTTTTTTGTTAGTTTGTTTCATTTTTTTATTGTGTGGCTATCTAGATGTTGTGAGTGTTTAAAATCTTCCTCCTTTTAAAAACTGTTTGGCTCTACCATCTTATTATGTGTTTATAGCTGAAGGAAAACTGATGTTCACTAAATCAAGTAAAGAACTCATGTGAAAATTTGTATTTATATTGCTCTTAGGAAAACATTTTGTCTTTACGGTTTAGTGCCTAGACCTGACAAGGTACCTTCCACTCTTCTTTTTCATGTTAGAGTAGTTTACATAATGGACTTTGATGAGAAGGAGTAAGTTTTTACACAGAGTAATTATATCCCTGATCAGTGATTCACAAATTCTTCATTACAATATTATTAAGGAGACGTTCAAGAAAAAGGACATGGGCATGCAGCCGTAATTCAAAATTGGCAAAGAATATCATCGATAGTATTTTCTTAAATGAATGCTTGAATTTAGGATTTTTTAAATCCTCTAAATAAATGGTTTGGCTTTTGGGTTTGCTGAACGTGCAAGCATGCTTTTTGGATTAAGATGCCTAAGTAAGCATCTAGAAGTCTAAATATGCATTTTTAAAAATTATCATTGATGTCCTGTTTCAAAGAAAATAATATTTCTAGAGTCCTGAGAAGTCCTGGAAAGGAAAGTACATTTTTTCCATTGCTGGCTGTCTCCTTCTGTCCATAAATTCAGTTCTTTTGAAAAAAATGTCCTGCTCAATCAAAAATCCAGTTCTAGATGTCAAACACTATACCAGTAATAGTTTTCCATGCCAGTGAGCCACTTCATGTACTGAGAGATCAAGAGCACCAACCAGTGCTTGTCAATAGAAGTGTGGATTGTTCCATGAGTCATCTGTGTCTAAATTTATACCTACCGTATTATAGATAGTAATATAGAGATACTAATATCCTCTGTATGTAACGGTTAAAAAAAAGTATCGATATTATCTGAGTACAGTAAAGGAAAAGTGAACTTAGATAAACGCTGAAGGATGTACAGGTGTAATTATATAGGTGTTTTATTGTGCAGGGCAGAAATTTAAGCATTTGATAAATAATAGAAGTTTTAGGTACTAAAAATAGTATAAAACTCTCCTTTTTCTAAACAACAAGTAAATCTAATGTGGTGTCCAGTAAAATACTGATGAGATTGAGGTGGGTTGGTGATACCAAACTTGTTTGGTATTTTAACAGCATTGACTGGCTGAACCTTTCTCATTTGACGTCCCACAAAAAGATCTCAAGGAGCTTTGAGCAAAAAGGAAAGTGACTTTTTTTAATGGTCTTTACAAATTCTTCTTTTCCATACCATAGAACTAAAATGGTTCTGCTGGATCACCTTATTTCCACAGCTCTGTATACAGGGGCCACCTGCAGATGGTGTGGGGTTGAGAATTTAAATTTTGTTCTGAATTGCCAAATGACGGCTTAATAAGTGTGTATAAATCTTGTAGAAATCAACTGTGGCAAAGATAATCTGAAAACAAATTAGAAGTGCTAGTGTCCTTTTGTCCTATCAGTCCTATAGATAGACAGATTAATTTTAAAATGTAGTTTTCAGAGATTGATTTTCAGCATTCTTACCTGGAATGCTGAAATTCAATTTTTATTTTAAATTTGGATTTAAATCCTAAATTAATTTGGATGAAGTTTAGTATGCTGTTAGGATAATGCTGTAATCTGGCCAGCAATGTTAGGGGATGAATATCTCAGTGTATTTCTAACCCTTTTTAAGCTTTTCCATGCTTTCAAGTTCTAGCCAGCTTCAATGAAAAGTGTCTTTGACACAGTAACGGCAAGTCCCTTTGCACATTTCTGTTGGCTGTCCTTTCCTCTGAATTTAATTAGGTGACATATCTACATCATACCATTTTCTGCATTGATTTTTTTTTTTTTAGAAGCACATCATTATGTATTTTAGCCACATTTATCAAAGTTTATACTGAAAATTGGGCACTGTTGAGTAGCTGTGAGGTTTTGTAATGTTAACATTGAATATTAATCTTGAAAATTTCTACTCCAGTCAAAGGCATATTTAAGAGCACTCTTAGGCTTCTCTTGGACTTGCAGATCCACAGCCATAAAAAAAAATTGGAAGCCTCAGTCTCCTTGAAGTCCATGGAAAATGGGTTCCTAAGTGGCTGTGCTTATAGGCCATCCAAGATTTGCTATTAATGTCTTATCAGATCTCCTGTATCTTTCAGCCATATGATTTTTCCCAGTAATTGCTTTCATCAAGTACAAGATTTCTAGTTAAAATATAGCATAACACTCAGAACAAGTTTATGGCTGATCTGCTACTGGGGAGTACATGTAAAGCTAACGGATGCAGCCTTTTAAGGATTCTCTTGAGAAGTGCAGAAATGTCCTAGTCATTTATTTACTTATCTTTTGTCTGAAGAATTTTCAGAAAAGCAACCAATGCAATGTCTCTTCAGACAATGAGTTAATAGCCCTGAGCAAAGAAAGTAACATCTATAGGTTTTGTGACTGGGAAAGCATAAAAAAAAAAAAAACAACCCACCACCTTTGCCCCAATTTCTGTCAGGAAGATCATTTCACTTTGGAATCTGGAGTGTTTTTTATGAGTTTATAAGTTAGATCCTCTCTAATGCAAAACAGTGGGAGTTTTCTTGATACTATCAGTGAGGCGTATTGGGTTTTAAAGTAATGTACATTATCTACTTTTCTGTAGATTATTTTGTATTGAGAAGTGTCTTTTCAGCAATTCCAATAATGAAATTACATTATAATTACATGGTGTCTTTCAGTCAGAAGCATCCCAAATTACTATACTCAATCATACTGTAAATATTCATGCTTTTGTGAAACCCATCTTTGACTCTGTGGAATGTTGGTAGGTATTCATAGAACACCATGCAACAAATTAGATGAGGAAAAGAAAAAAGGGAGATTTTAGATGGGGGAGGGGGAACTATTGTGAATTTAGCTAGAGAATAAGGTTAACATTCTGCTGTCACTGAAAACGTCATTCAGACTTTACTAGCCAGAGCAGTTAGTATTCCTGCTTTCTGTCTTCTTAAAGGATATTTTGTCTGAACAATGGCACAGTCAATATAGATGTCTAATTTTCTATGTATACCACATACTCTGCAATTGATTGAAAATCTATGATTTTTTGCTCTTGTATAATTCAGTATGTAACCAGCTCATTTTTTTCTTTTTTAATTATAAAAAAGTGAAAAGTATAAATGAAGCTACTCAAAATACATTACACTTCTCTGTAAAAGTAATTTGAAACTCATGAAACATTAATGCATAAAATATGGAAAGTTGTTTTTATGCTACACAGAAAAAAATTAGAAAAGTTTCTTCTCTATGTTATTAAAACTATGTATCATAGAGAATTCATGGAGAATTTTCTTTCTTCCATTCCCACACTGAGTAATATTTTCACAAAGGATACTCATAAAACTACTCATAGATTTTTGTGTGTGCATATGTGTGTGTAAATTTTTAATAATACTTTGTTCAGAACTAGATAAGCTCATAAAATTAACCACCTGTATAACCAACATCATTTTAATAATTATTCTCTCCATACACAACTTACATGTGTACACATTTAGTAAAAACTGCATTTAAGAGAAGGAGCCTTTCTGTTTGTGAGTTGGAGCCTTTCTATTTGTGAGTTAGAGCCTACATGCACTCTGGTGACAGAATGGCAACTAAAGCAGAGACCAGAGAATTTTTTTGTTTGTTTGTTTAAACATAACTTGCTAATTCCTTGCTGTGAGAAGTTGAGTTGCAAATTACATCTTTAGTTAAAAGCGTGAAAGAAAAATCTTAATGTTCATACTTGCAAGTGGCCAGAAGCGTAATTAGGTGGTAACTAAAAGAAGTGGGAGGTACTTTTTTCAGACCCTTAAAGAGTCAAGGTTTAATATAAAATACTAGTTGAAAAATGGTCTAGATTTAAGCCAAAGCAGCAATTTGTGCAAAAAAAACTCCTTACCTATTCTTTCCTCTAGTAAATCTTTCTCCAGGTTGGTTCCAAGGTGCTAAGCCTCATGATTTCAGATGTAAATTACTCCCAACCATTTAAGCTGAAGTTAGGTTTTGATTGCATGACAATTTTTAAGACTAAAATGAAATAATGCCCTTGAGAAATGCAGCTTCAGCTGAGAGGAGGTCTGAGAACTGGAACAAAATGAACACTTGTGATAAACAGTAGAGTGGGAATTGGCCCAAACTCCTGCTGCAATGTACTGGCAGACAGAAATAAATGTTTTAGAATATCTGTTTGCACTGTCATTTTAATTTATTATATTTGTAATAATGTAGTATGATTTTAACTTGAGAAAGACGTCTTACTTGCAATATTTTTTTTTTCAGTGAGTTAGTTTAACTTTGAATTGACTTGAAAGAAACAGTAGTTATGAGAGCAGAAATACCACAAAGAAGCAACCTAGAGAAATAGCAAAACTACATTCATCTTTCAATAACTGCAGGTAAAGTATATGAAGGCAATACTGCAAGTATATGTGCTGCTTGTGATGAGAAGAAAATCTCAGGAACACAAACGTGACTAGAAAAAAAAGATGTGCATTATGTTGAGGAATAAAGTAGCAACTAATCTCTTCCTATAATCCAATTGCACTTGTTCACAGAATATTTCAGTTCTAGATATCCTTTTATAGAAAGAGAGAATTTGTATTGGCGTGACATTTACAGAATTTAAAAATAATCAGGGAAGATGAAGACTAATTTATGATCTAGGTTTATTTACATTATTTACATTATGATCTAGCTAAATTTACAAAGAACTGCTTCTCTTCTTATGGATATTTGCTTATTTTTTAAAATAAATATCAAACAGACCATTAGAAAGATGTCTGTATTCCTTCTAAGTATTTTCTCTAAAAAGAAAATGTATACTCTTGGACTGAGTAACCAGGAATTTAAGTGCACTACACCTCTGAAAAAGTAAGTTCATATTTCACCATATGTACATATGGAACCCAGTCCAGAGCTATTGATATTACTGAGACACATTCCACTAACTTCCTTGAGGGTGTATATACACAACCAGTAGAGATTTGCTGTGTAAGCCTGCTGTAGGAGGCTGAGCCTGAGTCTGACGTGAGCAAACAGCTGTCCAGACCAGCCTAGTATTTCTACCTGCTGTACACATAGGATGACTCATGACCTTTTAATAGCTTATTCTGCCTTGAACTTGTGGTTGGCATTGGGTGCGTAGCCAAGGACTTTCCAAGAGTTGCCTGATACAATGGAGCGTGGCTGTAAATTCTAAGTGCATGCAGGCGTCGTCTTGCCTGCAATGTGCTTAGTTGTCTTTCTGCTTGATTCCTGTAGACTTCCATCGTGCCTTTTGTTGACCCTGATTTTTCTCCCAGATTTTCATCATACTGCCACTTCAGTTTAAGGATGGATGTCATGGGACTACTCGCATCAATACAAACCTACTGTAGCAGTGTGTTTAGCCTGCCTCACAGAGAAATAATAGATGGCTCTTACTCTTCATTGACTACTCTCTACAGGAACTTATGCTTTCAGAATACTCTCTCATCAACTCCAAGCCTATAGTCAAATGAGCAGCTAAAATAGCATGAAACTTTCATAGGTATAGAATCCAGAGCCCAGATGGGAGTTTTAAAGAGTTTGAAGTAATTGATGAGCAATGAAGACAGAAAAAAAGGTAAAATGGAATATAGTAATTTAAGTACAGTTTTAAGGGAATAACAATGATTTGCCTTAGACTAAAATGTAGAATTGTGCCAGATTAGAATGAATTTGTCAGATTAGATGGAACCATTTTTTGGTAAAGATGTTTCTCTCTTAGGATAAGGTAAAATAACATTGCACAAATAGTTGAAAGATTTAATAGAAGGAAAAAAGAACAACTATTACAGAAGATTCGTGGCATAAGTTACAATTAAACTTGTGAAAATAAAAGAGGAAAAAGGAAAGCTGAATAACAGATACAAAAAAGCTCCTTGGTTCATTAACCTTTGTGCAGTCTCTTCAGAAACAGTTCTGTAAGGTGGAATAAGCAGGGGATGATGCAATTAAATGCTTTTACTATCAAATTGTTGGTTTTGTTTTTTCCAAGTTTTGATGTTATTTTGTGTAATCAACGAGAATTTTTGTTTTCTGGTGTAATTTAGTGCAGGCATGTTTCACGCCACCATGTGAAGCTTTACACTTAAAGCTGTGGGTTTTGGCGCCCTTACCTATGGTTACTCTAATTGGTGTAACAGCCACATCAAGTGCTAATTCTTGCTATCTAGCCAGTCAGCATGTATTTCAACCTCCCACTACTTTTTCCAGTAAATACTATGCATTAGCTGGGTCGCACAGCACCTCTTCAAAGACTGTGAGAAGTGAGAATATAAACAGAGCACATGTCATCAGAGAGAAGGAGGTGCAAGGAAGTAAGGTAATAGAAAAGTGAAGGGCTGGGAACCTTGCTATAGGTAGTTGGAGGTGTTTATATGAGAGGAGTAAGAATGAGGATTGAGGAGACAGGACATGAGGTGTTAGTGTGGGTAGCAGTGCAGGTTTGGTCGTGGTTCTGCTTCCCATGCAGATATTTTGCGTGTGTTTATATACACTCATAGCTGCTCAGTGCAGATTATCTCCTTGCAGCATAAGGGAGGGGATGAGAAATGGCATAGCATAATCACCAAAACCATCTGGCATTCCACAGTAGATGTTATTCAGCTCCCAGAACTGAGACAGGACTTGCAGTCTGGTAAATCAGAGGACTTGTAGGTGATGCTGATGGGATAGGTGAGTGCAGCATGGGGTTATGCAAGTGGGTTGTCAATAAATGAAAAAAGGTTAGGGAATTAGCTGATGCAGAGTTTAAGGGTCTAGGATTTTGCAACATGCAAGGGTGAATATGAGCCAGTAATGCTAAGTTAAAGCAGTTTGAATTGTGTCCTCTGGACATAACAGCTGAGATCCCTTGAGTACCGAACATCCTCCTCTGAAGTGCAGAGTTTCATCAAATCTCTGCTGACTTCGTTGGGAACTGAGGGCAGCAAACTGCTCTCTGGTTTGAGCCCTTTTTAAGCACCGCAGTTTCTTGGACTGTTGCACCTTTGTCAAGGCTTTTGAAGACATAATAATGTATTAGTGAAAACATACACAGTGAAACTACTTTTTTTCTTTTATTTTTGTTATAGTTTGATTTCTTTTCATGGGAGAAGTAGTATACTTGCTGAGCCTGATTTTGAGCTTGTTTATGTTAACACAAATAGCATGAGTGTGATGCCTGTGGAAGTAACTAATTTGCTTTGTGAGTAAGCAAATGTGACAATTGCAATCCTTATTTTTTTTATAAAATCTATTTGGCATGAAATAAAGGTTGAGTTCCTTTCATTTTTTTCTTCCTATAACAATTGAAAAAAATTAAATTGCATACATATTTTAAGCTTATGTTCGTAATTGCTTTAGATACTCACTCTCCTTTTTGCAGCACAAATTTCAATATAGCCAGGAGCATACACACAAACCTGGAAACCTAACCTTCCTGCACAGTCAAAGATACATTTATTGGATAGCTCAGAGCACTTATTTTGGGTAGTATTTAGGTTTCTCACTTCTGCATCCAAATCACTTTCTGAACAACTTCTCTGTAAAAGGGAAGTAAGAGCACTATTCAGTTTCCCTGACAAGGAGTTAAGTACTTAAAAAAATGGTGGTGGTGCAGGTAACAAAACCAAATAAATAAACTTTGCTTTTTCAATTTCTGTTTGTATAACTGGAGTTGAGACCAAGAATTTTGTTGTATCATTTTATACCTTGTAACTTTGTAACCTTATATATTTTAGGCTTCAACAGGAAAAAAAAATAAATAAAATTTGCATTATTTCATTTGTACTGGCACCTAGAGGGCTGTGGCCTAATGTGTTAGATACCAAATTAGTATACAACACAACCAATGTTTGCTGTAAAGAGTTGATATTCCAGTATATAAACCAGGGAAAATCAAGTGAATGCAGGAAACAGATGGAGAATTACAAGTTGGTAGCAAGACTAATATGACCGAAATGAAAAAAAAAAACCCAAAAAACCAACTAAATAGGTTTTGCTTTTTCAAGTAATTATCTCAGTTTTTAAATAAAATTTTCAATCAGTTGTCACAAAGACAGGAATGTTACAACTGAATATCTCAAAATAATGCAAATTTTGCCATTCATTTCAGGAAAAGCAGGATTTTACTTATGTTTTAAGCATAATGCATACAGATGTATTTATGTTCAGTTAAAACTCAATTTTGATTGGACTATAATGTTTTCTGTGACATCTTAGCATAAAATAGATCATGCATATTGTCTAATTTTTTAATACATGTATTTTTTTTAAAATATGTCCTATATGTTAATAGGTGAAATATTCACCCTGGCAGGGGTTGTTTTTAAAAGGATATTAGTGGTATATTCCTATACTAAAATAATTTGAGAGAGTTGTCAGTTAAAACACACAATCTGTTGTTTCTAAAATACACATTTAGAAAAGGGTATTTTTATTTATTTCAGAAGCAGACAAACATATATTAATCCAACAAATCCAAGATTTATTTTCTGAAATGCATTGTAATTTTTATGTTGTTTGTATGGCTAAGTACAAAAACATTTCTGGACAAGGTGGGAGTGGATGGGTGTGGAGGAGGAGAGCATTCTTTATCTTTCCTCTGACTAGACAGATAATTTTGTCAAACAACCAGAGCTGTTAGTCATGAAGCAAATGAACTTCTGTGATGTCACGTGAGAAAAGTAGTAGCTTCTTATTGAGAAAAATCTTTCTTCTTGCATACAGAACATTTCCTTCTTAATTTTGTGACTGAATTAAACCACTATTTTATTTTACTACACCAGTCCTTTAGAGTAATCCTAGCCATATTACAGTAACCTAGATTTTCATATGTTGCATGTGTAGCTATGATATTACATGTGCTACAATGCTGCCCTAAAATTAAATATTCTAGTTACTTCTGCAGTCACATATATGGTTATGAGAGCATATTTTCATACCTTCTTATCTTCTTAGGTTCCTCTCTTAAACTTACCTAAGCGCTTATGCCTAACTTGGTCAGAACTGTGCAAATTGGTTATGAAACCAAGCAGGATCTGGCAAATCACAGTTGTCAAAATCTCCCAAAGCAGCTGTTAGTATGTCCTAAGTCAGTGGAGTCAGTAAATTGTTTTCTATGTTATGTGGCACGAAACCATAATCATGAAAGCTGTGCCATGCAATAAAATATTTGCAGTTTTATTGAGTTTTCCTGGGTGACTTTCTTTTTATACAACTTCTCATTTTTGGAGTGTTAGTTAAAAAAACAAACCAAACCAAAACACCAACCAAAAACCCCCTTAAATATTTAACAAAAATCTGAACATGCCTTATATTGAGCAATTAGTGAATACATTTTGTATCTAGACCCCAAATACCAAATCAAATCTAAGAATGGTTTCCTTCTTTTTCTGATAGGAAAACTAAAAAAGGATACCTCAAAATCACCAAATAGTTTGAACTATATTTTAAAATGACTATGAAGTGTCCTGACTTAAAAATGAGTGTGTCTATAAATATATATAAAGAACATTTCAGTGTGTGTGTGTCTGTGTATACACAGATATGTATATAGTATATAAACATATTGAGATGTTTGTGTTTTTATAGGATTATTTAGTATATGGGTGGGGTAATTTTTTCAATACCATGCTTCTATGTTATCTTTAGAATAAGTCAACACCTAATAATTTTTTTATTTATTCCATAGAACATCTTTTGTTTTGCTGTCAGTGAACTTGAAATTCTAAAGTTAAAAATTTTATATAGGCAGTAAAACAATTCAGTGCAAAATACCATATGGTGTGTTACAATTTTTAATGTACATATAGTACAAGTGGGAAATATAAATGTTTCTTAATTTTATAGTATGCTGGATTTTTAAAGATTTGATTTTGATGCTGTCATAACAACTGGCAATATCTAAAATGGGTAAGACTAGAAAAAGCTTATTTATAGGACATGCATTTTTTACTCGTAATTAGCTTGACTTTACAATGAGGCAGTGATGTGAGAATGTTGCTTATAAAATTTTAATTGCATTTTGTATTGACTTGTTGCTGAAATTTTAGATAGCATTTTGGTGAAAGGATTGACAAATTGAAAAGTGTTACCTTTACGTATATGCTCCACAAAACCTGGATGAATGCGTATCAGTAGGCTACTAAAAATGTATTTTTGTAAGATAAAACATCGTATTAATTCAGTATCGTGAAACAGATGGTGCATTAAAACTTTGAGACGCATTTGTAAAATGTATATTGAAAACAAAAGCTATGAAAAATATGTATAAATATTGAATTTTTATATTGGGTGTCATTCTTGACTCATAGTAATAAGTTAGTAAGGAATAAATTTGTTGACATTAATGAGGTTGTATCAGTTTGAAACTTGTTTGAACAGGAGAAAAGGTAGGATTTATAGGCAAATACCCTTCATTTGAAGACATTTTGATAAACTTTTTAAGATGTACAAATGCCATATTTTATT